>NC_056734.1:732325480-732402980 GCF_019279795.1 Protopterus annectens | reverse complement strand
TTTTGAAAAGAGGAAGTGAAGCTCTCTTTGGAGCTGCTAGATGGTGCTGATGGGCTGCTACTGCAGGTTTGGGAAATCCCTGGATGGAGGCAAGTGTAGCAGAGGTAGAGGGAAGAGCAGACGAAACCTTACTGAAGGAAGGAGAGAGAGATTAAATATTTATAGACTTGGAAGTCAGAGGATTTCAAGACACTAGTATGGGTAAATTTCATGAACTAGGCTTAGCCAAAGGAAGGAGAGCAAGTGTGATGAATTGATATGGTGGTGAGAGTATTACAGAAGGTAGAAACTGAGAAGTTGGAAACAGAAATAGTAACAGGTGAAGGGATAACATTTGAGCTATTTTCAGCTGGGGGAATAGCCAGTATTAAGAATTTACTTCCTCAACGTTGCTTTTTTTTAAAAGAAAGAAATTAACACAGATGCAACAAGGTAAGAAGGAAAGGAAGAAGGAGCTGCGAGATAACAGATATTTTCAGTTCCTCAACAGCCATAAGTGAGGGTGGCCATGGTGGTGCAGTGGTTAGCATTGTCACCTCACAGCAAGAGGTTCTCCGGGTCGGCTGGGGTGCCTTCTGTGCGGAGTCTGCATGTCCTCCCTGTGGTCGCGTGGGTTTCCTCCTGGTGCTCCGGTTTCCTCCCACATCCCAAAGACATGCTGTAGGTGGATTGGACACTCCAAAGTGGCCCTAGGTGTGTGTGTGTGTGTGTGTGTGTGCGTGTGTGTGTGTGTGCCTTCAGTGGAAGGTTGGGCGCTGGGCTGGCAACTTGACACTGTAAAACTCCACTGCCAATCATGAGTGGACAGGTGATCCGCTGTGGTGACCTCTAACTGGGAAAAGCCGAAAGAAGAAGAAGAACAGCCATAGGTGGTAAAAATAAATACTAAAAACAATGACACTGTGAACAGGTATGATATTATGGATGTTTCCACTATTAGTGGACAGAACTGAATGCACAGAGGATTGGAATACACAAACTACCAAAAATGGCCAGGAAAATACTTTTTTAATTGTTTTTTTACAGGTGAGGTAAACCCCTGCATCCCACCCAATATAGGGTGCAAGCCGAGCCTGCAAAATTATATATAACAACTCCACAGTCACAACAATGCATAGAAGGGGGAAATTCCCCACAAATGGCCTTCATTTTTGGTGAAACTCACTGGCAGTGATGTCTAATGGACGATCATCAGTGGGTTGAACCTCAGGCAACTGAAGCTGGAATATTTAATCTTCATTCTTCAGTAGGGTAATATATGGACAGTATTATTTTGCCACTATAGTTTGACATTAAAGACCTAAAAAGATTAATTAATTTGGCAGCCAAAAATTTCTGTGAAGTGGCATTTAAAAACTATAATTTGCTGGAAAAATGTATGACTGATACTCAAAAAAGAAAGAAATACCGTAGCAACCTTCAAAGACTATTTATTTTAGACCCTGGAACTAAAATTAAAAATGAAAATAAATGTGTATTTTAGGGCTTCAGATATGGATGAGAAGAAATGTAAAATAGTTTTTCTTTCACTATGTTATAAAGTGCATGAAATTAAAAAATGTGATAAAAGAAATGTATGTAGTGCAGGTTGGGATGTATGGGTAAAAATAGATCTTAGGGACAGGAAACGTCTGTTTTTTTTTTTTAATTTAATAATTGTGAATGGTAAGAGAGAGGTTGTTCAGTGCTGGAGTCATCTAAAAACATGTTATCTCTGTAGGGATAAAAATCATTTGTGTACAAGATTTAACAAACAAAGGTATGGCCAATGTTGGGAGAAGAGACCTAGAGCAAAAAAAAAATGTAAGTTAGTTTATAGAAACTGTGCAGACTTTGGATCCTTCTAGTTTGACTGTCCCCATATCGGAAAAGGAAATAAATGATGAAGGGGAAACTTCAGAGGAAAGCAAAGCAATAGAACATATCACTATGGAAAGGACTGAAATATATGGTGGGAGGAAGTTCGTACAAGTAAGAGGTGTTAGAGATCATCATGTGGGCGTCAACAGCTCAGTGTGAGGTAAATAATATACAAGAAGAAAACAGATTTGCAGTTTTAGAAGTGAAGAGTTAGAAGAGGGAAAATAGAGACGGGAGAACAAGAAGAAGAAAATGAAAAGTCAGTTGGTAGGAGGTGTACAAGAAGGAAGAGAATACAACGTTTTGGAATGAAACATTTACAGAAAAGGAAAAAAAATATATAGGAATTTTAGCATTGCATGTGAATAGTATTAGAAATTATATAAGAAGCTTGGTTATAGTAGAACAGTATAAAAATAAAAATGGATGTTTTTGCTTACTAGCTGTAACAGAGGAAAAATGTAAAAAGAATACATGGAGTATGGGGGGTGTTTGGTCAGTAGGAAATGAGACGTTCTTGAATGGGAATGCGTGTAAAAAGGAAAAAAGTATATACCACAGTAGTACTAGAAATAGTAGAGATATGTGATATGAGAATGAGACAGAAATATTTAAGATTATTAGTGATATGAATATAGCAGAGAGAAAACACTTTTTTGAAGAAATGGTGATGGCAGATTGTAACTGTAACCTGAGGAAGGAAAAAGGAAAAATAATGCAAGATATTAAGATGTTAACATAATACAACACTGAAATTTAAAAGTAGGAAAAATAGAAAATTGGACATATAAAAGGGATTTTTTTACAACTCAAACTGATTATAAAGACATGCGGGAAATAAAATGGAGAGTGTGGATAGCAGTGTTTTCAGATCATGGACCAAGACAGAAGAAGATAATGAAATAATAAAGTAAGGGAAGGGATAAAGACATTAACTGCAAATTAAAAAAAGAGGAAGACATGAAAAGAGAAAATGAAAAATTGTGAAAAGTTCACATGACAATGGGACCATTTTAAAAAAACTTGGACAGTGGTGGTAGTGTATAAGCTGAAGTATAATAAAATATATTTAGACATGGAGAGAAGAATAAAAAAATTAGATGAAATATAAGGATGTTTTACTGAATTATCAGAAAGAAATAGAAAAAGGAAGCCCCCTCACACCACACTACTCAAGTGTGCTAACCCTACCCCTGCTCCTAACCCCACACATTACATTGCTAAAATCTTCACCCTACAAATACCACTACACAAGACAACAGGACACAAAACACACACACCACCATCCATGTATAACAGTAAACTGATCCCCTAACCTACCCCTTAGCCTAACCCACAAACACTCAGACATACACACCTACCACTATAACTATTCAAGCATTCATTTTCCTGCTTACTTCTAATTGCAATCACTATAAAATAAGCAATCATTTGAGTATTAAGTCAAATGTTTTGATATTTTGTGCTTTCAGAGTTTCTTACCCCCAAAACATTTTCATTCAAAAGTGCTTTCAGTATTTCAAGCATGTATATTTGTGTGTTTGTGTGTGTGTGTGTGTGTGTGTGTGTGTGTGTGTGTGTGTATATATATATATATATATATATATATATATATATCCAACCCCATATATATGTATACACACACACACACACACACACACACACACACACACACACACACACACACACACACATGGATATGTGCATGAATATCATATGCCAACAACAATACAATGAACACGGAAGTAGGCTCTACTTTCAAATAGTTTTCAATCTATTACCAGACAGTACAACACCATGGTGACTTTCCAGGAAATATTCAGATCAGTTTATTAGTTAGCATGTTCCTGCATCAAACATTACAAGACTTATTCAGACTAATAAAACATCTCTCACTTAAAGCATTTTAATATATGTGCAAATATTATATAACCTGAAATCATATAACATAATATCTAATCTTCACATTTTTTAGAAAGCATTAAATAAAGGAAACAGACAAGTTACTCTTACAAAAAATCATTAGTGTTTCTTATTGTAAATGTAACTAACTCAGATGTTACAGTGTTTTCTAAGAAATTTAAATGTATTATATGTTAGAAGATTTATTTGGTTGTGGAAGTTCACATATATTAAACTTTGTCATAAATGCAACTGCTACCCACTTTTTGATACAAGAAAAATAACTTTTACACACCCCAAAATTGTGACCTTAGTGGTAAAACTTGTTAATGAAAACTAATGACATTGCATTCCCTTTATGGCACTTTATAAGCTGTTGGTTTTTGATATTATTTTCTCTGTGTGACACTCTACTTATTTTTAACCAAATCATTGCCTATTATCAAATACATGATAAACTGACTTCTCATAACACCAGACTGTATTTTTAACATTTATGAATAAATTATTCTTGAAACAGCATATATGATTTTGCAATTTATATATATATATATATATATATATATATATATATATATATATATATATGTGTGTTACTCATTATATGTTTTAAATGTCTTCTGACCACTTAACCAACCAGTACTGAAAAATATCACAGTGAGGAAGGGCAGATCCTACTTGCTTAACCTGCTGACATCTTTGAAATGGTTACTGAATCAATGGCTGAGGGAAAATCAATGTACACCACATATTTAGATCTCTCAAAGGTGCTCAGCACTTTGCCACATTCACGTATAGCTGATAAACTCAGGTATCGCTTCCAACCCCGTGGGTTAAGTCCTCAGGCTACTCCTCTTTAACATTTACTTCTCAGAGGTCAAAGCTAATTTTAAGGGTTTATGGCTTACAAAGTTTGCCAATGATTGCAAATTTGGTGCCATCATAAACTCTCCAGATGACACCAAGATCCTCCAAGATGGATTTTCCTGTACAAATAGCTGGTGTCAAAACCATGGTCTAAAACTAAATGTCCAAAAATCTGTAATAGTACCTTTCAGCAAGTATATTGTCCCATGTAACTATCACCTTGGCAGTACATCTCTGAAAATTAATACAGTAGATAGGAACCTGGTCCCTGTCCAAACACTGGGCACAACCACAACACTTTCTTACCAAGAAAACCACAACACTTTCTCACCAAGAAAACTAAGGACATAAAACGTGATATCGACACACTGATTATCTCAAAGCCCTCTCCATCTTCTTGGTATCTTACTGGCTACTGAGGGATAATATATGCATTGTTTACAGAGTCTCATCTGAGCCCATTCTTTCAGACCTACTGCACATACACAAGTAAAGTAGTGGCACAATCACCCACGCATGAGATCTTAATCTGTTCTGCAGCATAAAGAGAACAAGTTGGACACACACACACACACACACACACACACACACACACACACACACACACACACACATATATATATATATATATATTTAGAAAACAGCACAACTTCTCTAGAATCATTTTCCTGTCTACATAAATTCTGGATAAATGGGTTTACAATCAACGTGCCTAAGGCTCGAGTCTGAACATTGTATGGGTGAAAGGCAGTTTTCAAAGTTGCACAATGCCAAACTGGAATAATTTGACATCATAATAATGAATGTAAAGCTTGATTTGTTATTATGAGTTTGGCATTACAAATGGAGATCACAGTACAGTGAGGATCGTGAAACTTACTCCTTTCCTCACTGTAGTGCAATCTCGGAGTTGGTATATATAATTTGCATGGGGTATGAGAGAGTGCAGCATGGCTTACCCCCCCTGCTAAAACATAAAAGGACATATGGACTTTGAGACCAGAAGTCTCGTATGTCAAATGTCGAACATTGTGTTTTGTTTTCATTTTTGGATTCATTGTTTTGATGGTAAAATGTTTTGCCTTCGAGATTTTGACAGTAAACCAGATAAATGGATGGGAAACTACAAATTCATCCCTGGTTTAGTACTTGTGTTTCTTATGAATAGCGGTAACATGTAAATGTCTGCCAGTTCTGGGTTATTCATACCTAAAATATAAGACTCTCTGGGGTTTTCATATACAACGGTTTATACAAGGACAAACAAACAATTCTGGGAATGCATGGCTAGACTTCTGAAGGTCATCATTAATTAGTAGCCCTGTAAGTACTTTTGAACCTATGACTGTAAGATGAAATGTTTCATCTTATAAAATAGGTTCCTACCTTCCCCACTTCCCTGTAATAAGACAATACAGTAGTTAGAGCTCTGTTACCTTATCTCAGAGTCCTCAGCTCTGTCAAGTGCATGACACTGACAAAGATGATCTTGCTTTATTTGCATTTTGTAGTCCTATACACAATAGATAGTATCTACTTTCCTCCACAGTAGCAAAATAAAATATGCTGTGATATTCATATTAAACACTTTACCATTGTTTTATTTTTAAATGCTTCCTGTTGCAGCTTAATTTTTTTCATTTGTGTCTAGTGTTGTAAATCAGTGCTATAAGTAACTACTAGATGTTACTGATAGTTTAGGTGCCTTTCTACGACATACATTTTTCTGAACAGATAAAATTGTATGTGTGTATGATTTGTTTTCAGTATGTAGCAGTTTGGGAATGAAAACTGACAAATATGTACATATGATGCTCTCCATTACATTAAAAAGAAATATCCATTGGTTTGAAAGCAAACAGTCAGTTTAGCATTGACGTGTGTCAAATTTTCACACGTTATCAGCAACTGTTTCATGGTACCTAGGAGTCCTTTCTGGAAATCTATACTAATAGCTGCATCTTTGCTGTGTGCTTCAGAACTGAATTAAATGTTTCTATAAAATGTATGTTCTTAGGATTTAAATTAAGGGTATATAATCATCATAACTATGCATCTGTATTGTCCATTTTCAGTCTTCCTCAACTATTGAGTTATGGATCCAACCTCGGATCTGACTCGGCCACATTTACTAGACTCTTTGATTCAACTCTTGAGCTCTTCCCTTTTCCCACAATGCCCCAGTCAACCTGCAATACCTGAGATGAACTTTGCTGCATTATAAGCCATGGGAAGAACTAACCCTAGGTTAATACAAAAGCAAGGCTACTAGTAGCAGACTGGTGGCTCAAACCTGGAACAGAGGTTGTACAATAACTGTAAAGTCACTCCAGGAGCTAAATGGAAGAGGGGTGGAGGGTGGGGAGTTGAGGAAGAATGAAAATGGATAATGCAGATGCATAGTTCTGGTGAGTACATAATCTTAATATCTGATGTTATGCTTTTTTCATTTGTTTCTCAACTACTGGGGCAGAGTCCCCAGCTCAGTGAGCATTGGGTGGCCCTTATGGAAGTATATTCCAGAATACTACAGAATAAAAGGCAGCCTTGTTTCTGAAAGTCAAATCAATTTGTAATCAGCTATGAAAGTATTAGCATTAGAGCAGGCAGCTGCTGCACAAATGTCATCAATAGTTTTAGACCAGAAAGCGGATGATGTAGCTGTGGACCTGGTGGAGTGTCCTTTAGGGGGTCTTGGGAGGAAAACAAAGGAAATGCAATCAGTCAGCCATTTGGCTAAGGTAATTTTAGAAAGTGGCAAATCCAATTTGTTTGGGGAGAAAGAGACAAACAATTGCTCTAACTTTCTGAAATCTTTCATTCCATGGAGATAAAAATAAAGTTGTCTGTGTGCATCCAAAAGATGAAGCATGTATTCATCTTTGTTAGCAAACTGTGTGCATCCAAAAGATGAAGCATGTATTCATCTTTGTTAGCAAAGTTGGGAAAGAAAACAGGCAAAGTAATGACTTTATTAATATTAATCTCTAAGGCTACTTTACACAAGAAGGATGGATTGGTCTGTAATGTAACCATGTCTCTGTGGAAGATGAGGTATGGATATTTGGAAGAGAGAGTCTGGAGTTCAGAAACTCATCTTGCAGATGTAATGGCCACTAGAAAAACAGTTTTCCAGGATAAGCTTTTAAATCAGATGTAGCTGATGGTTTAAAGGGGCTCTGAGTTAAACCTTGCAGCACAACTGTCAAACCCAAGAGTGGGGTGGGGTACTTCACTGGATGCCTAAGCAAAAAGGTACCTTTAAAAAAAGCCTTACACAATTTTGAAGAAGCTACTGAAGAAGCATTTTTACCTGAACAAAAATTAGATATTGCTCCCAATTGCATTTTTATAGTAGAGAAACTAGCTCCTTTTTGAAAAATAGATGCTATAAACCTGAAGACAGCAGAAGTAGGAGCAGTGATGGAATCCAGTTCTCTCTGGAAAGCCCAAACAAATAATATTTTCCATTTACTTTTATAGATCTTCCAGGTAGAGGCCTTATGGGAAGATAGTAATATCTGTTGGACTGGGGAGGAAAGCCTGGGCTATGTAACTAGCAGTGAAATTGGAGGAACAATGTGGTCAACTTGAGGCCTGGAATGTCCAGGTGCTCCGTCCCCATGGGATGAGAGAGAAGGTCTAGACTGGGGTCCAGTATCCAGGATGAATATAGAAAGTGAGACTAAAGGAAAGGAAACCACATTTGATGGGGCAATTAGGATAACTGTGCTCTTCAGCTGAAGTGCCTTCTGTAAGAATTTGGGAATTAGAGGTAACAGGGGATTGGCATAAAGGAGACCAGAGTGCCAAACATGGATTAGAGAATCTCTCAGTGACTCACCATGGGGAGGGGGGATCAGGACAAAGAACCTGTTGCACTTGTTGATGTGGAGAGATGCAAAAAGATCATAGCAAGGTTGACCCCATCAATGTAAAATCCTACCCACCACTGATTGACTGACAAACCACTCATGATGCATCAGAATGAACCTGAGTTTGTCCGGTAGCAGTTTGCATTTCCCCAGTATGTGTTTTGCCATAAGAAAGCAGTTGGAGGAGATCACCTACTGCCACACACTCATTGCATCTCGACAAAGGGGATAAGATCGGGTGCCCCCCATTTGTTTATGTACCAAACCACAGATATGTTGTCTGTTTGAATCGTAATCATCCCAAGAGGAAGGGCATCCTGGAAAGCCTCCAACACTACGAGGACTGCTCTCATTTCTAGGACATTGATGTGTGAATTGGTCTCTTCTGAAGACCATGTGCCTTGGACCATCTGTCTCAAGAAATGCCTCCACCACAACACTTGGGAGGTGTCTATGGTTACTGTGGTTGCTATGGGTGTAGACAGCCTTCAAAAACATTTTCAGACAGAATCCACCAATGTAGGTGGTCTTTGCATATTTGTGTTAGTTTGATTGGAAAGGACAAAGGATGATGAAGAACTGACCACCGAATAGCTAGAGCCTATTGAAGAATGTGCGTATAAAAATGAGCCATAGTAACCAAGGTTGTGGTTGCTGCTCTTGACCCTAAAGCCTGAAGAGTAAGTTTGGCTGGGGAAGAAGGGTGTGAGATAACTTGCTCCACTTCACATTAGGGCTACCACCTGTCCCACTTTGTGAGGGACAGTCCTTCTTTGGGCAGTTGTGTTCTAAAAAAAAACTGAAAAATGGCAAATGTCTTGAGATTTTAGACAAAATTGTTTCCTATATTTTATGTAATAGTTGCATAAAACAGTTATTCTGTGCCTGAAACACCTAAATGTTATAAGAAACAGAATAAGCAAGTAAAATGCTACAAGAATAAGCTTTTATTTAGGCAAAAAAGTGAAGTTGTGTCCTTGGTACTGGCCGTGGGTATGTTTTGCCCTGAAAAATCTAACGTTTGTACCAAAGATGTCCCATTTTGAGCATTTGAAAAGGTGGCAGCCATGCTTCACATCTGATGGTCTGTACTTGTTGTGGTAGAAGGGAAGCTATCTCTGGCTGTGTTCATCTGAGCACCTATGAACTCCAGGCTCTGAACAGGTTGCAGATGAGACTTGCAGATGCTGACTGAGATGCTTATGGATTGAAATAACTGGAGAAGTAGGCCCTAGATTTCTCTAGAAGATGCGTGGTTGGGGAGGTGAGGACACAGTCATCTAGATATGGAAACACTTGGAATCCCATCAGTCTCAATCAAGCTGCTACCACTGCCATGCACTTGGTATACACCCTGAGGGCTGTGATGAGACCAAAAGGCAGGGTTCTGAACTGGTAGTGACTGACCCCAGCCATAAGTTCAGAAATCTTTGGGATCATCTATTCATCATGATGTGATAGTAGGCATCCTGAAGATCAGTGGAGCACATCCAATTGTCCTTACACAGAAACAGCAGCATTGACTGAACCATGACCATTCTGAACTTTGACTTCTTTACAAATTGATTCAGTTTGCTGAAGTCCAGAATTGTTCTCAGGTCCCCTGTTTTCTTTGACACTAAAAAGAATCCTGAGTAAGTTCTGAATCCTCCTGGTCTGATGGGACATCCTGAATGACTCTTTTGTCTAGCAGCTTTTGAATTTCTAGAACTGCTATCTCCTTCTGACTGAGTGGTCTGTCAGGGAACCTTTTCATTTTGTTTGTGGAAATTTGTAAAAATGGTATGAGAAAAACTCTGGATATGATTTTTAGCACCCATGTATATTTTGTTATTAATGTCCAGGCATCTAAGTGCAGAGACAAGAACCCCTGAATGCCTTCATAGGTGGGCAGTCATGCAAATATGCAGGATTGCTGAAAGAGTTTACCAAAAAAGAGTCTCAAAAACCCTGGTCCTATGGTCCTCCTCTGCCACGAGGATGCCATCTTCCATTAGAAATCCCCTATTTACCTCTGGGGGAGATATCCTTGCATGAATCTTGGAAGTACCCTGGGACTTACAGAACCACATTTTCTTACCTCCTCATTGATTCCGGGAAAATGATCACTGAGGATTAGAAAAATGTATCCGTACAACAGAAAGGTTCTTCCAACCTGTTCACTTTGGGAAAGCATTTCCTTAACAGTGGGGCCAAACAAAGATGATCCATCAAATGGAGCATTGATGGATGAAGACTTCAAAGACTCCACAAAGTCATACAACCACATCCAGACATGTCTCCTAATGGCTATACCTGAACCAGCCACCCGTGAGGTACCTTCAGCAGCATGGGAAATTAATC
The DNA here is from genome assembly GCF_019279795.1 of Protopterus annectens. Lineage (NCBI taxonomy): Eukaryota > Metazoa > Chordata > Ceratodontiformes > Protopteridae > Protopterus > Protopterus annectens. The sequence goes on along the minus strand of NC_056734.1, from coordinate 732,392,133 downwards.
TTATGGATGCATTAGAGATGGATAGAAGAGTGGCCAGTTGTGAATAAGGCTTCTTGTAGTCTTCCATGGACATGGACTTGGAGAGGGAACTGGAAAGCTCTTTAGTCAAATCTTGCTATAGAAGAGTGAAATGTGCCAAGTAGTTCAGAGACTGTAAAGCAAAGGTCGCTGAAGCAAAAATGCATTTCCTGAATCTGTCCAATGTCCTGGACCCTCTGTTAGGGGGAAGGACAGAGGAGCTCTGGTCTGCCAGCACTTCTTTGTGGCTGCTGTCACAAGCATGGCATCAACAGGAACACCATTGCTACAGCCTGTCCTGTCCTTAGGGTGGCAAGGAACTTAACAGGATGATGGGGAACAAGTGAGCCTGCAGGATTTTTGCAGGAGGGTGCAAATCCACAGCTTCTCTCATGCAGCCATTCCCGTATTCCATTAGTTGGCTATTTTTCCCCATTTGCCATAAACACTGTTCAAAACTCTGTGTGCATACTGTTTTATGCTTTATTTCCACAATGATTACAGATATTTGGATTTAATTTACAGCTTTTATTTCAAATTTTATAACACAAACACTGATAGACATTTGCTAAACCTAAACAAAGAAATAGTCTTACAGTGAAAACAGACTTAGCATTAAAACTTCTCTACCTTTGAAACTCACATTCACTGAAACAGCATTGAAACCCACATTCAGAGAAAATGCATCTGCCCAGTGGCTGTTTAAGTTTGCCCTTCGGCAGTTTTCAAATCACAGGCCCCTTGCACACATTTTTAAAACTATATAAAAGTGCTTTGATTCACCTTCCTGACTGTATTAATTATAATATTTAATAACTGAATTATAATTCTTGTATAATCCAGCACCACTTGTTAGAGTGTGTTTTATAGTTTTGAACATTTTTCCAGTAAGCAATGAAACAAAACATATGAACCAGTAATGACAAACTGCCCAATTCAGAACATTTCAACCACAAAAGACCACTCAAACTTCTATTACAGTCCACCAATATCAGTCAATATGCACAATCTCTGCAAAAGTAAAAGTTATCTGAATAATTCCACATTAAAGAGATCTGAAATTAATGAAGAGGTTATTGCTAGAAAACAACTTTATATTTCAGTGTTTCATCTACAAATTCAATGCCTACTGCCCTTAAAGAATAAATTACCTAGGTTAAATTAAAAAAATGGTAAGCTGGTATATTGCAATAGGGAATGGGTGGTAAGCTGAAAAACAGATTCATAGCTACTAGGCATCTCATTCAAAGGAGGACATACTCAGGCCTGCAAAACCACACCCCCTTAAAATACAAATCTACATGCTGCGGGAGAAAAACCTACAGCCCTCTGCATCAAGATGCAAGTATGCTACTTGCTGTGGTACTAACACTGCTTTAAAATTCTTTGCTAAACAAAACAGTTGCACATTTTAAGCAGACCTAGCATGAGCAGCAGTAAACTTCTCTTCCCTTGAAGCTCACAATTTCTTGAAAATGCACTTGAAAATAAACTCCACCTGCTAACGCTAAATAGGGCATGTCACTCTCTCATACACACACACACCTCAACCTCTTAGTACAAGAAATCTGGACAAAGCCTAAATAAATAGGGACAGATTATAAATATTGCTCTCACGAACTTAAAAAAATTGCTAGAATAACAGGATTTGTGTTAGTATGCATTTTTCTAAAGTATATGATGTCTAAAATTCAAATATCTGTTACTTATTAGCAACTTCATTGGGGCAAACATCTGGACGTTCTGCAAAAACCTGGACCGCTGAGGGGTATGCTACCTCCCTTATATAGACACACACACACACACACACACACACACACACACACACACACACACACACACACACACACACACACACACACACACACACACTCCTGGGAAAAGCTGGTACAGATTTGCCAGCTGTACCCCTTCTGGGTCTATATCATATCCTCAGTTAATCAGTGAAGTCACTAAACTGTGAACATTCACATCAGTGATTTCTTTCCCTGGGAAAGAAATGGCTTGGCCATCCCTGTTAGTTTGCCATTTTCTCCACTGTACTGCAATCTTAGAGTTGTTATATTTAGTTAGGGGGGTGTGGGGTTACAGCCCCCCACATTGGGGGGGGTGCAGGGGTGAAGCCCCCACTTTGATATAGTTGAAGTGGTGTGTTTGTGTTTTGAGGGCAAGCAATGTCTTTCCCAGGAAAATAAATTGCTGTTGTGAATGTTTGCAGGTTAGTGACTTCGCTGAGTATGTGTCGATGAAGAGGCATTCGATGGAACACCTCTTCAAGGATTTAATACAGACCCCCCTTCTGCCCAGACTATAACATAACCACTGTTAGGCTCTTACAAGGGTATCTGATTATAGTAAGTAAAATCAATACTAACATAAATGGTAGAGTGTAACCAAAGGAACCAGGCTTTTCAGAGTGGCCAATGTGTCACTAAAGTAAACACAGATACTCTCAAGACATTAAAAGTATTATCTAAAAGACCATTCACAATGAAAGGTATACAAATATTTAATAATAAATAATAAAATAGAAAAATGAGAATACTAAATATCAAAGTACAATAAACATCAGAGTTTCAACACAAGGTGAAACAAAAATAACACAGTTGGACAGATTCAAACAGATGCAGAAAAAACACTAAACGAATCTCACTGTATTTCCTGACTGTCTAAAGAATAACTCTTTCTTAGCTAACTTAATTAATTAATACAGCAAAGCAAGATAGGATGCTGAGATGCTTACTTCCACAAGGCAAGGTGATGAGCTTCCAACTAACTGAGCTGAACTCAACTAACTCAACTGAACTGTGATAACTGCCATAGATCTTTTATATCAGGTTCCAAAGAAAACAAAACAAAACAAACTGCTGTGTTAGTTCCATCCTCTCAGTGCTGGTTATAGAATCACATCACATTTGATCACCTGACTCTGGTGTTTCAGAGTCGTGCAAACTTGCTTAAAGAGTAATGCAAAAATTGTGATGCATTGTGGAGTCTGGTGCAAGAGTACACTACTAGAAAGTCAAACATACAAAAATGGATGTAAGTGAGGTCTCTAATAGCAGGTAAATGTCTCCTTTTATCAGCAACATTTACAAGTACACCTGCTAAGGCATTACTGATGAAATACAGGTACAACAGGGACCTTAGTGCAGAAATACATCCATATAAAGCCATGCACATAATGATGGCTGTAAAAAAAAAGTATGTCATAGCCTGTATGTGTATACTTATATCTTGCAAATACACCTGCTGGAGCAGTGACCCAGTAATTCCATCTGCTAAATGCCTTGCAAGCAGTACATTTTGCCATACACAGTCCTGGGTTCAAATCCAGTGGTGTGTAGCTTTTAAATAACATTATTGTGATGCCACCAATTAATCACTGACTCATGCACTCTTTATTCACACAATGCGTTACAAATTACATGTTTACTTGTCATTGATGGAAGTCACATGCCTGCAGATGGGAACACAATTCGCATATCTCTATAGCGAAACTATAAGTGCATAAAGTGTCACTTCATGCATTAATATGCATTCACAGAGGATTTTAACTTAGATAATGCAAATGAGGCCCACTTCTATCAGGGTGCAGTACATAAGCCTTTCCAACTCAAAGTGCAGATTAGCACAGCTGCACAATAAACATATACATATGAAGCCCTTGCTTGTAACAAGGACTGTCAGCATACACATTCCAAATGGGTAACAGACTGTAACACATGGCCTGACAGTTGCCCAAATGGTGGACATAATGTTATATTTATCCCCTATGTTGCTCAGGTATACAACAAACATGTAGCCTCTTTTTCCATTAATGATACAATTGGCTAACATACTTACCTTAAACACATGCCTTAATTGGAGTGGAATAGCTACTCTCACTTTGGCTCTGCCTCTACTACAAGGCTGCCACAGTTACTCCTACAGCTTGTTGTCCCCCCAATTTTTCATATTCCCTTTCTATGCCAATTACCTGCAGCAGCAGCCTGTACCACACACATCTCTATATAGCTTCTACAGAACTGCCTTCTGCGATGATGTAGTCTCCTCACCCCAGTAATGTCCAGCACAACATATCAGAATGGGCATGTAATCTACATGGAGGCCTTATATCTTGTACAGTGGTTCCATGTCATTGGTTGATGATAGTGCAAATCAGCTGTGTTGCCTGCAATTAGCATTTCAGAACCACAGATTGGTTAAGAGGCAATCACCTGCTAATGAGAAGCATGTTAAAAGACAAACATGCTGGCTATAGGGAACCATTCTGTATGAGACTTTCTGCACAAAGAACATGTGTTTGCAAAATCTTAAATATCACCACATACCAACAGATGAGTTTTGCACTCCAGTAAGTATTTAACCCTTTTGTTTACAACAGGATGCAGATGTGTGAATATACTTACAGGGAATAGGAGTTACAGCATTAAGCCTTTCTTTGAAGTGTGATAATGGCATGTCATTGATATCCAGATTTGTTGCACCTACAGAGGACAGACAATACATCAAGGCTGGAATGCCTTTTGTCAATGTGGCACACAAGTTTCTTGGGACTGTCCCTTTATAGTGGTTGTAATAGCACACTGTTATTTGTTTGGCACTGTTGTTTTGATATATTATCAGGGGGGCTGGCCCTAGGGAACACACTACAACAGACTTCAGTGTTGGGAGCATGATCATACAGAAGTATCTGTCAGGGCACACACAGGGATAACTGGTTATCACTAGTATCTTAGGTGTATCCACACACTTAGTATGTTTGCACACTGTGGAATATAACATGTGTGATCAAGCAGTGGATACTGCCAGCCATTCTGTTTGTGCTGTAGCTCTACATAGTATACTTCCATGTATGTGACCTTACATGTGTTCTCATTCGGTTGTCTTTCAGGACACATGTACCCAAGATGCCATGCACATTTCATGGAAGCAGAGAATGAGATTATACTTGAAGGCTTCTGGCAACACCATGAACTCCTACTGTCCAGGGGAAGGCAAAACAGGGAACAGCATCAGCATTGTGGGCTGACCTTGTCCATGACATGAATGCAACAGGTAATCAGAGCAGGACATATGAACAGATTTGACACCGCACAACGGACATGATCAAGGCTGCATGCAGAAGAGCAGCAGATGTAGCCAGGGACTGTGGCTTCACTGGTGGAGGGTCTGAAGCAGAACAACCACTCTCAGCCACTGAGCAATTCCTGGTAAACCTAAGCACACATGACAGGTCAAAGGCATCCATCACACCATACATCATGAATGGATACAGGTGCCACAGTTTCCATGGAAGAGGAGCATGCAGGTAAGCTTAGTTTGATCATCATTGTGATACTGTAGCATTCAGTGTGTCAGGGTATACATACTCTTATTCTGGTGTCAGATATGTGTTCTTTGTGGAGGGAAGGGTTTAACTGCAGTTTAACTCTCCTGCTCAGGTGTTGACCGATATAATAATTAACATAATAGCTACTTTAAATGTGAGATATACCTTGTTGTGGTGCAACATGCAAGTGGTACTGATATTACCTCTCCCTCTACTTTTCACAGGTCTATCAGGCATCGGACAAAGCTATGGTCTTGCTCCTAGTAAACACAACACTGTTTTGTTATAGATGTAGGTTTACAGGAATGCAATCCCTAAAGTGTCATCCCAGGCTTGCTGCCTGGAGTGCTGTACTGTCAGTATGATTGATAACTCTACAGATATTTTTATAACTGTACACATGTTACAGTCATATGTATGCCTTATAGGAGTCACCACACTAAAACATGCAACAGTTTTGTCAGGACACCATATGTGTTAACTGTGCAGAGTCTTCACAAATTTCAAAAGTGAACCTCATTTTTGCTGATGAGATTGCTGTGTAAATAGCTTTTATTTGTAAGTAACTACAGGTGTTTGTGGAAATAGTAATGTCCTCTTGTCCTACTATATGAGGTTTGGGTTTCAACAGGTCTGTAATAGTGGCAACAGTGTACAGAGCTGTACATTTATTGCAACATAGTACTGCAGAAGATAATAGTGTAGGTATTAATGTACTGCATTTTCCTGTCTTATTAGAAGTGACCGGGATGGTTGGTCTCTGTCCCCCACACACCCTGATGTCAGTGTCCCTTCAGACTCTGATAATGATGGTGGCCAAAGTGAGGCACAGGTGGGGGTTTCAGGGGCTGAATATGTCCCAGAGGTTGACATCACTCTTCTGCCCTCATTGTCACCAGACACAGTCAGTATGTCTACACAGTGCCAGTCCCTAGAGGACATAGATATCAGACAGTCATAGGGTGGGGACATTAAACAGGAAAGTGTGGCAACTATGGTTCTAGTGAGTGTAGACACTGGCCATAGCCAGAGACCTTGTGTGGTTCCACAAAGGCAGATTGATAGAGGTGCTTGTAGGAGGCCTGCTCTCCTTCCACCACCTGCTGCAGGTGTCACATCAAGGTTCACTCTACATATGCTTTGGGCAGTCATGGAGGCACAGGCATGTTCTGAAAGGAACTCCGGATGTATGCTCAGGGTTATGGATGCAGCACAGTCTGACATCCACGACTGCCTCCACCACATTGGTGACACCCTGGATCGGTTCACTGATGCAATGGACAAAAGGTGGGCTGAGGCAGTGAATGTCTTGGAATGCACAGTGTCTGTGTTGGAATGTGTAGTTGGAGTTGAGCATCGGCCTCATGGATGTAGGTCAGCAACCCCATCTGCTGAGAGTCCATGTGGACATGCACAATTACGTGGCAGTACATCCAGCGCTAAAGAGGGGAGTGTGTTATCCACACCTAGATGTGGTAGACCATGGGCTCATGGTCCTGGATGTACATATGGATGACACAGTCCCAGCAGACAGCAGTCACCATCAGGGTACTAGCACTGCTTCTGAACTTGGGCATGGAGGTGCCAGTGCATCTTCTGGCAGAGTCAGTTTTCGTGTTTGGGCATGGAGACAGTGAACTGTCAGCTCTACCATGCATGGTTCACAGCTGTCTAACATACACACATGTAGGGCTACCACTGAGCCTGACTGTGTACATGCACACACTGACACACTACTGTCAAATGCAGGTCCCCTACAGACACACATGGCACAATTCCATGATTCATCTTGCTTGCTTCCCTTCCTGACTCACACATGCTGTCAACCTTTTGGGTCAGCCTAGGCCTCCTGCACCCCCACACAACACCCTGTGCAAGTGATGATATCTGTGCCACATCCCTGTCATTCTCATAATTGCTGCAGGAAAATGAAACTATGTGCCTGATGCACAGAGAGACTGTATAAATTAACATGTACTTGTATAATGCATTGTTTAGCCACGCCACTTGTAGTGGTTACTGTCAGATACTGTATGCTGACATTTGTAATGAGTAAACCATATAATTTCATGTATCTTATGTTGTATGATGTTGTAATGTCTGTATACTTACACAATGAAAGGTGTGTCACAGACCTGTTTATGTTTATGTTTCAACATTCTTCTGGCAGAGTCAGTTTTCCCAGGCAGTCAGTCCTGCCCACCTCCATAGGTGTCCCTCAGGGCTCTATTTTAGGTCCACTCCTGTTTTCCATTTTCATAAATGACCTTCATCTCTCTAATCCACTCGCTACCTGCATCCAATACGCTGATGACTCTACCATCATTTGTTCAGCCTCATCGCTAACAGAACTTCATTCTCTAACACAAAAAGCCTTCTCCACTATAGAACAATGGTTCTCCAACCATTGTCTTCTCCTTAACCCCAAAAAAACAAGCTACTACTCTTTACACCCTCTCACTTGTCTCCACCTCTTCATTTCACACTTACATCCAACAATGGTACCGTTATCTCTCCTGACCCCACCACCAAACTCCTAGGAATTACAATTGACAATCAACTAAAGTTTGACACTCACATAAATACTACAATAAAATCTATTAACAAAAAACTTGGGTCCCTCTATAGAATAAAACCTTTCCTGACACCAGTAGCCAGAACCACTATAGCTAGAACCCACTTAATCTCTACCCTGTTATATGCTTCCCCCATATATACCAATCTTTCTAAAAATAATCTTAACAAACTAGCTAAATCATATAACAATATTGCCAGATTTGCTACAAACTCTCTATACAGGACTCATCACTGTCAGAATCTAAAACAACTAGGCTGGCTTGAATTACCTCACCTATTACAATTTAACCAGCTTATAATCGCCCACAAAGCCCTGTACCAACCCAACAACACCCCAATTCTCTCTACCTTCATAAGACCATACAATAACTTGAGGAATCTGCGCTCTGCTAACAAAATGTTGATTCATACTTGCTTATCAAATAACTTAGCAGGTGATTCCATATTCTCTAATTCAGTTGGTAAAATATGGAATCAATTACCACAAGAACTGACAACCCTAATCTCTCTCTCGCTATTTAAAACTAACCTAAAACTTTTCTTCTCGTTAGAGGTTATGCTCTTGTACCAATCCTGACTAACTGTTTTTTTCTCTAATTATCTGATACCCTCAAAACACATTTTTCTTAACCACAACCCTGCATTTATCATTCTTTATACTAGCCTTCCTTCTTGATTTCTAACACTGTCACTCACAAGTACTACTTAACCATGCTTAACTCTCCCACTCATTTTTTTCCTACTCCTTTTTTAAATATTGTTAAACTAAGATGAATTTATTTCTTACTACTGCCTTTTCTAATTTTTGTATTAAATATTTCTGTAAGTTTTTGTAGTATGTTTTTCACTGTTTTTTACTATGTTTTTTTTTAACTGGAGCTTTTCTCCCCGGGCCTCCACTGAAAATGGACATGTATCCAGTTGGACTAGCCCGGTCAACAAATGTAAAATAAAAAAATAAAAATAAAATAAACATTCTGTCGGGCACATCTATGGACACACAGCAGCAAGACAGCCATAGACATCACAGCAAAGGATAGATTGTCGGCACATAAGAAATATGTTTTCAGCAAGGTACAACACTATAGGTGCATGGCTCCATAAGTTCATATGTGTGTAACAGGCTAACAAGGACAATGGCCTCATTCAGCATACTCATGCATCCCTAATCTGTAAAAAGGTCTGATACCCTTGATAAGTGTCACTGGGGTGGTTGGGATCTAACACATCTACAAGCTGTGGTGCTGGGGATGACCCATCTTCAAATTTCCTGTGTCCAGTGCAGACATGTGTCCAACACCAGTTATGATTGTTGTGTTCTGCATCCCATGGTGTAACTTGAACATGATGTGTGTCACAGCAGAAGTATGTTTTACATGCATGGGTGTATGTGTTACATATAGGGTGTACTATCTGTGTGACATACCTGTCTCTCCAACATGTAGTATTTATACCACAGTGATGGTGTAGGTGTGTAGGTTGGGTAAGACATGTGTTAATCCTGTTATGGATGCATGGGAAGTACACAGTAGGATCTGACATGTCCCTGTATGGCAGTCATACACACCCCCTGCAAAGTATTTATGACACAGACTACACATGTACGGTCTTGACATGGACTCCATAGGGCACATTATCTGAAATGTATATTGCAGTACCATGGAACCTGTGAGGCTGCTACAGTTGTAAGATATGCCTGTGTAGTGACATAGCAAGGATGCCATTGTACACAGTGATAGGTGTGATGAGTGCCACATTCAGTATGGCAATGACAGTCTGGGTGTTACATCACAGATCTGTCTATTTATGATGTGCAACACTGAATGCATCCCCACATCTCACCAATCTCTGAAAGTCAAAGGCTACATTTCTCCCTATGTCCATACGTCCATGAGTAATGGCTCAACTGTGTGTGGTATGTGGACACTACTATATTTGCCAGGGGTGGATGACTTTGCAAAGGATAGTATTGTGCAGTAATTGGCATTTAGTATTTGTCAGTGTCTCAAACCACAACTGAATGTGTGTCACAGGCCATCCTGGTTAACTGTTGGTTCTGTGTAAGATTCAGTGACAGCTCATGATATGCAATCACCTGCTAATTTAGACAGTCAGAGGGCACTGACAGTGGCTGTGACTGCAGAGAGTAAATGGGTAGAAGAGGTATGCCATCAATGATGCCTGGGGAAATCCACTGATGACTGGCGTCATTGCAGCTTAGGTCTCCCAATGCTATCTTCCCAGATTATGACTGTCAGACACTTGCTTTCCCACCAGCTGAGATAAAACTCAGTAGGTAACCTACACAGTTTCCAGCAAGGCCTGCTGACCTAATATTGTCAAACACTTTGTCAGGCCATGGTAGGTAGAATGAGTAATATTCTTATCATTCATTGCATAACACTCAATGAGGTCCACTAGTTAGAGTCAGTAGGTCTGATTTGGCCTTCAGCATAACAAACTGTGTGCTCCAGTGTCAGTAGGTGTATGACAGTGTTACTGCTCATATCTATGCTAACTCCTTTCATGGCATTTCATGTCACATGACTCTGATTGGGGCTACATGCTAGTTCCTTTGTGCAACTAAGTATTGCAGTTGCTTTCAGCATGTTCCAAGATGAGAGTCATCCAAGGTGTGTGTACAGACCATGGACAAAAGTGTTAGGGAAGTGTAATATGTAAACCCATTGAAGGTAAGGTGGGAGGTTTGCACAGGTATTCTACAGTTGGACACTACCCAAGCAGTGTGTACTAGATGGAAGCAATTACCTTGTGAAGACTGTGAAAAGCAGAGGAGTCCACAGAATTGCCAGTGCCTAGAAACTACTAATGCTGGTCTCACTGACATCACTCTCACATAGGATACCATGCTTTGATATGTTTTCTGTCATCACATGCAAAACGGTACTATGAAGCCCATGATAACTAGCAGGACATAACCTGTTTGTTCATCCCCATAGCTGTCCCACATCATGAAAGGCTCTGTAGGCTTCACATACCCTTTTCCAAGTAGATGCCTTGATTAGCAACCTGGGCAATCAGTTGCCTTTTGCATGTGTTATGCTGTATGTTCCAGAGATGGTGGTATGTCACTAAGGAACTGACAAGTGGGGGATTAGTAGCACTGCTGTGGAGCCACAATATAATGTACAATGCCCATTAACATAGATGTCCAGTCTTGCTATAACAATCAGCACACTGCTGGTGAGCCATTGTAGGTGACACTTTTACAACACTTCATGCATTCTGCCCTTCAACACATTACTGGAGATAATTTCAAATGGTTTTAACAGAATTAAGTGATGTTTTTTATTGTCAGAAGAAGTTTGTCAGTGCGACAAACAAAAGCGCTTACATGGATTATTGTTTTTTACCTACTGTGCTGTGGATTATTTGAATTCAAAGTTTTTTCTTTGCTGCCAGTTTGGATCCTACTTTTTTACTCTACTTGGTTTCGTGTGGCTCTTATTGCAGACATTACTGGTGCATATCTTTATGACATGGCTGTGAGGCCTACTTCAGTGGACTGCCAACCTTTGGCCATTGTGTGTCCACCTGCCACATGTCCTAGGCATGTCATACTGTACATGTATGTACCCGAGACACATGTCTGCGTTCCTAAATCATATCACACAGCAACCAGTGTGCTGTCTAGTTGCTTGACAGACATCATATCCTTGCGAGGCCAATGTAATGTCAGCAAAGTTGAACAAGTCTGTTATGTATGCATGGGCATTCACATCTTCACTGCAAGGTGTGCCTACAAACACTGTATATCAGACTGTCAACCCCAATGGTGTAGCAGCATGACCCTTCCTTTGCAGGACCTGCTTCTGAGGTGTGGGGAGTGTCCCCACCCCTCTACTCCTATGACACACAAACACAACATGTGACAGATGTGACTACATTTCAAACCTTGCTGCCATGGTGTCTCCAACAGCAGTAATTACATATGGCAATGAGCATTATGCCAACATGCACAGCTCACATCCTGCACCACCTACACCAACATCACATGCACCTGTATGTGTGCAACTCCTTACCAGACACATTGCCAAACAGACACCTCAGGACTTCCTGCCTCTGTACTGCACAGTGCACATAATACTGCATGCACCACTCTCTCACCGGTCAAACACCTGCGGTAAAACACAAAATCACATCTCTTAATCAGGGGTGATTACATTGTGAAACACATTGATGTCTGTGTGAAATGACTACATCTGGGACAGGTCACTGATAGCTGTCTGTGGGTTGAAACAATAGGGCTTACCACACATTGCCACAGATCAAGGGATATTGGTTAACATAATGTTTACATCATAATTCCTGCAGGTGTGTATGACTAGGGACATACGTCACCAGCCTGTATGCAGACACATAACTGTGCTTAGCTGGTCTGTGTCTCTCAAGGGTATACGCATACCTTTTGGCTACAGTTGACACTCCCCTAAGATGATGGCTCCATATACATGGAAAATGATAGAAGTCAATAATTGCCTTAGCTTGTGTGTCATTGTCAGGGGATCTACTACATGTCTGCCTGAGATGCCTTGTTCAACAGACATCAATGCTTCACCAGTGATGGTGTTCATCTGTCATCCCCGAGATTTAGGTTCATAGGTTCATAGGTTGGTACTAGGCTATCAGCCCTAGGGCCTATACAAGCCTAGCCATAACAACTCCCTGACTATTTCTTCCCACACTATTTACTTCCCTGGACCCCTGTCTAGCAGGGCGACTGACATGATCCCTGGGGTGAATTTCCTTTCTTCCATCCAATCATCAAGGTTCCTTTTCAAGCGGGTCAAAGAGGCGCTCTGCTTGACATGTATGGGCAATCTATTCCAGAGTCTGGGTAGTCTCTGGGTTAGGAACCTATCACTCCAGCATGTTTTGTTTATTGTGATGACAAGATTTAGATCCCTGGAGCATGTGGCTCTGAGGGATTGGGATTTTGTTAAGTGTAGCATGTCCATCAGCTCTGGGTTTGACATGGCCTTGTATGTTAAGCAGGGATCGTCCCGGAGTAGACGATATGTGACAGAGTATAGCTGGAGTTTGCATAGGGCATCTGCTTAAGCCTGTGATTCTTTTAGTGAGGTATTGGAGTAACAGCCATGGCTACTGAAAGCCCCACAATGCAACTTAGATGCATTGTTCAGGGAAAAGTTGGCAATGAGAACACAGTCTTTTACAGCATCATGGTTATGCTGCTATATGGTGGGTACGGCAGCACTGAACTCCACTCTGTGGAATTTGCCCCCACCCTGGATTATGCAGACATGTGTGCAGTCAAGGACATCTAGTTCAAGGCTGTGGACAGCACCACAGCCATACCAGACTACATGTCCATCCACATTTTCACACCTCAAAATGACAGTGTTTAAGGTAATGCAGGTGGTGTATACATACTCATTAACTCATTCACTCCGGAGCAGCTCTGGAAAAAGCTCACTGACACTTCCAGAGGAGCCTTGATGAGTGTATGTGAAACTGAACTGTCACACCATGGATCATTTCATCAGCTCTACTACACAGAGGCGTAGGGAACTAACTCCATGGATGGTGATAGCGGCACACTCTGGCCATACTAATATATGCCTTCAGGCAGATAGCCTATTACCTACCTATGTACCTCTATATATATATGTAGGGGGAACACAGTATAATAAGCCAAAGATGGATGAACAGAGATGTGTGTAAGAGGATTACCATGACAGGGAGCCATCCAGGAATGTCCCACCCAGCACACATCCCAATGGCACGAAAGACATGAGGTGCACATCTCTCCCACTGTACATTACAGCCACCAGTATCTTTAAGCATTACAGAGTATGTGGTCTATGTGTCTGCTGTACATCATGACTGTACAATGAAGTACACATCTACTATCTGTAGACATGTACCTGTCATAGAGGTTCATAGGTATGTAGTAGACTATCTCCACGAAGGCATATATCAGCCTACGCAAGTTGTGCAGCTTCCACCACACCATTGGGTAGTCTCCCAAGGCCTAGTTCTAATAGTTAGTACCCTAAGCCCCCTTCTAGTGGGGCTGCTGATGCGATGCCTGGCATGGATTGTCTGTTTCCCATCCACTCATCAAGGTTCCAATTGAAGAGTGTCAGTGAGGGGTTCTGTCTGATGTACATTGGGACTCTTTTCCACAGTAAGGCAAGTGTCTGGGATGGTACTCTATCCCACCAGCATGTTGTACTCATCGCCCTGATGAGGTTCATATCCCTGGAATGTGTAGGGCGACTCACTGTTGTTATGTGTAGATGGAGCATGTTCAACAGTTATGTGTTGGACATGGCTCTGTATGTTAGGCAGAGTGTGCCTCTGAGTAGGTGGCATGCAACGAAGAACAGATTTAGTTTTACCAGTTGTGTTGCATAACACAACTGTCCGAGGCCAGTAATCCTCTTGGTGAGGTACATATGTGGTCTCTACAGCTGCTGGATATGCTAAGTCAAGTACATCCATAATGGTGCACTGTACTCAATGATGGGTCTGACGATGTAAGAGTAGAGTGCCAACACTACCTCCTTGGATCCTGATGCAAACCCTTTGTTGATTAGGTGGGCCACATAAGATCTCCCAATCACTTTGGCAACATGGTTGTCAAAGGAAAGATGATTATGTACATGTGTCCCCAGATCCCTTATCACCTTGTCATTTTCAAGGGGGTAATACCCATGTGGTGGTTTGTGGGTATTTTGTTTTCAACAAAGAGCATCACTATGCATTCCTCCACAGTGAGCTTGAGGCCATGATCCTGACACCACACATCTGTCTCATAGAGTCCCTTCTGGAGAATATGTCTGTCTTCCGGGGAATCTATTATGGCAAACACTTTACAGTTCCCAGCAAACTTAGTCAAACACAACTCTCCGTGTTGGCATGTACATTTGAGAAGTCTGTACCAAACAGGAGGGACCCCAGGACTGAACCCTGGGGGACACCAGTCGTTACTGGTGGAGAGTCTGACATGTAGCCAGCAACTCGTAATGTGTGGGATCTATCTCTGAGCCAGTTTGCAATCCATCTTGTGATGTATGGGTTCATGGCCAGTTTGGTGGGTTCATCTATGATACCTGACTAGGGAATGGTGTCAAAGGCCTTAACGAGGTATAGGTAGGCTGTGTAGAGCTCATTTCAATCATCTGTAGCCTGGGTAACTATCAAACAAATCCTCCCAGTTCAGAAGGCGTGGTCTGCATTTCGTGAAGCCAAACTGGGTGTGCTCAACCGTGTGAAGATTCCCAATCTCTGTATTGCTGACTTTCATTATGATTGGCTCCATTGCCTTGCAGAACATACTCATCAGGCTCATAGATCATGAATGCCAAGGGCTTTTTGTGGTCCTACACCTGTGGAGTGTGAAGAACGTTGCTGTGCAACATTCCATGGGCACATATCATGTAGAGAACATGTAGAGAGAGGTGTAGGTATCCCTGATGAATATGGATACATCCTCACCCTATGTGCTATGATTCAGGATCTGATGCTGGAAGGTATGGAATGAGTAGTATCCTGGTAGTGCTGGTGTGCTGTCTGGAGCCTTGAACTAGGTAACTGATACTGCACAGATATTAATATTCTCCATAATGAGAAGTGCCTCAAGTGTGTGCATCTTGAGGCTGAGACTACTGGCAATGAGTAGCATTTAGCTCACTTTGTGGTTATTTGTGTTGGTTACGGGGTTTGGTTTGTCCTGCATGACCGGTGTTCCACACCTGACGTCAGTGCCTCATTGGTCCCATCTGACCATAAGCTAATTACCCTACATATCCACATCCTGGACCCACACCCCCATAAAGGAAACCATGTTAAAAAATGTCTCCAAAGCCAACTTCATGCTTCTTAACATAGAAGTGCTGAACTGCAGGACACCCATGCAGATAGACAATACAGTTACAACTACTGAATCCTTCACAATTGCACTTTATAAGCACTTACATGACTGCATGCATCGTGCTATCCCAAACAGAACCAAGATGCTATCCTCCAAGAAAAGCAAGCCAATCTGGTGTTCCCCTGCCATAAACAAACTGCACAACAGAAGGAAAATACTGTTGCAAATGAGGGTAAAATCCCATGAGGCGAGGAGCTCCATGGTCAACATCAGTAAGAAGCTGTGATCCATGATGAAATCCTCCAAAGTTTGTTCTGAAAACAAAATCATCATTGATTATAAAGACAACTACAAAGCATTCTATAGCTATGTCAAGAATCTCAATGGCAACAGTCAGATCTGCTCTGAGTTACAGCACAATGGCACTGAATATACAGACCCAACTGATATTGCCAACATCCTGGCAGATAGGATCAGTGCTAACTTTACTCCCCTCTCAGCCATGAAAGAGCACATCTCTATAACTGAAGACTGCAAAGTTGCTGTCATCATGGCTGCACAGGTAAAACACACTCTCCAAAGCCAGGAACACAGCATCCATGGGACCAGATAACATCCCAGGCTGTGTTCTACACAAACTACAGAATGAACAGGCACCACACCTATGTACCATGTTAACTCATAGCCTCACCTCAAGCTTTGTGCCTGCTGAATGGTGCACAGTGACGGTTATCTCACTACACAAGGGGGGAGCCACCATGGACCCCAGGAACTAGCGCCCCATTAGCCTGATGAGCCTGCTCTGCAAGGCCATGGAATGTATCATCATATAACTTATAAAAAAGACATTGGTAATCTCCAAACTCTGGACCACAACCATGTTGGGTTTGTAAAAGGCAGATCATGTCTCCTAAACCTGATAGATGTCATTGAAGCAGTCACCAGAACCGTAGACAAGGGTAAGGTGGTTCACACAGCCTATGTAGATCTTGCCACGGCTTTCAACACCATCCCCCACTCTGGAATTATAGATAAACCCACTAAACTAGGTATAAACCGCTATGTCACAAGATGGGTTGCCAACTGGCTAACTGACAGAACACACACTGTGAAAGTAGCAGACACCAAGTACAACTTTGGATCAGAGACAAGTGAAGTACCACAGGGTTCAGTCCTGGGTCCTGTCCTGTCTGGTATCTACTTCCCTGAAGTAAACTTTAATATGGAAGGTCTGTGGCTAATGAAGTTTCCAGATGACTGCAAACTAGGAGCCATAATCGAAACTACTGAAGATGTGGATATCCTACAAAAGGGCCTCACTGAGACAGATGCCTGGTGGCTTCAAGCTCAATGCCAAAATGTGCATTGTTAACCCCTTTGGTAAAAACTCTGTAGCCATGAACTACGACATAGGTGGTAGTATACTTAACATTGAAAGTGTAATAAGAGACCTTGGGTCACAGGTGGACAGTGGACACACCTGTGATAATCACATCCCTGCAGTAGTCAGGAAATCTTTCTACATGGCACACCTCATCACAAAAGGTGTATCATGCAGAATAGATGAGGACATTGTTCCCCTCTACTCATCACTCACTATGCCCATAATAGAGTACAACCCCCTTTTGCTATGTACCTCACAAGACATCTACAACAACTGGAAAGCCTGCAGAAATACCTCAAAATAGCCTTAGCAGCCTGAAATACATGCCATACACAGACCGTCTCAAAATGCTCCAGCTGTACTCTCTCGCATATCGCCTACTCAGAGATGATCTCTGCCTAACATACAAAGCTATGTCAAACACAGATCTGTTGGACATGCTCCAAGTAAAACACTCACAATCCCTCTGATCTTTGGCCCCAAAACCCAGAGTGAAATACAAAAGGAAGTGGTGTATCCATTTACCTTATGGATACCCACACCTTCAGGTTAGTGGCACAGCATGAGGCCTTGGAGACCATGCAAGTGCAACTAACATTGGACAAAGCTGCTTATCAGATTGTAGCCTGCTACAGATCACCTACCTTGTCTCAGGAACCTCACTCAGTATTCCTGAGAACAGTGGAAAATATAAAGGTCTTATCAAACACCATTATATGAGGAGATTACAACTACCAAAACACTGACTGGGAGAATCACTCTTGTACAACATCCTTTGCCCAATGCTTCCTAGAGTTTAAAAACTCAAAAGCTCTGGAACAGCTGACCACCACGCCCACTACAGGTGACAACATAATGGACCTGATCATCACCAACATAGGGTACCAGTGTTCCACAACAGATATAAACGCCTCGCTGGTAATATCAGATCATAAAGTAATCACACTGGACATCCACATCACGCTCCCCCCCCACACAGTCAAGGAAACCACTGTGAAGAAAGTTTCTAAATCAATCAGCACTCTTCTCAAGACCAAAGTGGAAAGTTCAAAAGCACCCTTGCTATAGGATAATGCTATACAATCTGCAGAATCATTTACAAGTGCATTGTATGAGCATCTACAGGGATTCATGGATCAAGACATGCCAAATAAAACCAAGATGCACTCCTCCAAAAATAGGAAACCAATCTGGTGGTCATCGCACATAAATAAGCTAGACAACAGAAGGAGGGAACGAACACACGACAGAGCAAACTTCACAAAAGGAAAGGCATCACTGATCATTATTAGGAAGAAACAATGATCGCTCATAAAATAATCCAAGGCCAGTTTCTAAAGAGAAATTGCCAAGGAATGTAAGAATAACAACCACAAAGCCTTTGTTAGCTATACCAAACATTTAGGTGGTAACTCTCAAATATGCTGTCAGCTACGCAAAATGGAAAAAAGATACACTGAACCAACCTACATTGCCCACGTCCTGGGGGACAAGTTCAGTGCAAACTCTCCCCCATCACCCCCAAAAGTGCCTGTATCCGTCCCAGAAGAATGCAGAGCACCAGACTTCATGGACATGCAGGTCAAAACAGCCCTCTCCAAAGCTAAGAACAAAGCATCAATGGGACTGGATGATGTCCCAGGCTGCAACTTACACGAGCCCCAAAAGGAACTACACCCTCACCTACATTCACTGTCCAGACTCAATATTACCACAGGCTATGTACCCAGAGAATGGCATACAGCATACAGCGTACATACAGCAACAGTCATCCAGCTCCACAAAGGGGGTGCCACAACAGAACCAGGAAACCATTGCCCTATAGGCCTACTCAGCCTGGTCTGCAAAGCTATGGAGCAAATTATCATGGAATCCACAAACAGAGACATTGGGGACCTCCAGACACTGGACTCTACCGAACTTGGCATTGTTAAAGGTAGATCCTGGCTCTTAAACCTAGTTGACTTATTTGAAACAGTTACCAAGGACATAGATGGAGGTGAAAGTAGTCCACACAGACCACCTGGACCTCACTAAGGCCTTTCAACACCATTCCCCACTCTGGCATCATGGACAAGCTTACCAGCTTGAACATTAACAGCTATGTCACAGGATGGGTGGCCAACTGGCTCACAGAGCAAACACACATGTTCAGAGTTACGGGTGCCATGTCCGACTCTAAACCAGTCACAAATGGCATCCCACAGGTATTGGTCTTGGGACCCCACCTGTTCAGTAGATACTGCTCAGAGGTACAGGCAAGCATGGGATTAGTATGGCTGAACATGTTTTCAGATGTCTGCTAACTGTGGTCCATAATCGACTCCATGGCTGACACAGGCATCCTACAGAAGGGTCTTACAGAGACAGATACCTGGTGTCAAAACAATGCCCTCAAGCAGAATGCCAAAGAATGCATAGTCATCCCCTTTGGATAAAACAAAGTGCACACAAATTACCACATAGGTGGTAATCCAGTATGTACGGAGAATGTAATTATGGCCCTGGGGACCCAGGTAGATAGTAAACTCTCCTTTGAAGATCACATTGCCAAAGTGTTTACATATTCCTTCTATGTAGCCCACCTAATGTCATCTAGTGTAACCCACATTGTCTAGTCTGATGATGTCACCACCCTACAAATATACCTGTGGAAAGGAGAACTCACAGTAATGTGTATAGCGTGTTGTGTAAATGCATACTGCTCTAGTATCATAAGGTAGTTAGGTAGGGGTTTGAATCCTGCACTTGACGACTGTGTGTGTGCATCTCGTTGTAGAGGAGCAATGTTTTTGGAGACAACTACAACACCTTAAAAGTGGTATACTTATCTTTGTCAAGTCCGATGATGTCACCATCCTACAATTATACCTGTGGAAAAAGGAGCTCCCAGTAATGTGTATAGCGTGTCATATAAATGCGTACTGCTCTAATATCATAAAGTAGTTAGGTAGGGGTTTGAATCCTGCACTTGACAACTGTATGAGAGTGCGTGTGTGTGATTTCTCCTGGTAGAAGAGCAGCCTTTTTGGAGACAACTACAACACCATAAAAGTGTTATACTTATCTTTGTCAAGTCCGATGATGTCACCATCCTACAAATATACCTGTGGAAAGAGGAACTCCCAGTAATGTGCATAGCGTGTCATGTAAATGCGTACTGCTCTAGTATCGTAAAGTAATTAGGTAGGGGTTTGAATTCTGCATTTGGTGAATGTGTGTGACACGGTCACTGTGTTGTGGGTTTTGCTTTTACTACTGTATGATATATCACAATGACAACAGTATGTGCATTGCGCGTCAGGTAGCTGTGTGGCAAATACATATACGTACATGTGAACTCAATCATTTCATAGGTGGTAACCCTGCTTTCTCCATGAACCCATCTGTTATCTTTGCCAGAGTATGCTGCCACTTTCCAGACCTTAGGTCACATCTGTATGCTTGTGACAATCACAGCAACTGCAGTGATCCCTGGCCTAGGTCATCCGTGTCACACACACTCATTACGGTTTCTATTGAATAGTGTGAGTGAGGGTTTATGCCTGAGGTATATTCCAGACCAGTTCAAACACAGCAAAGTCTGTCAATGATGGCTCTTCATTATAGGTGTGCAACAACCTTTGTGGATATGCATGCAGACCCCTTATTGCTTATGTGATTCACCGAGGGATTTCAAAATACCTTTGTAAATGTGATTACCAAAGGAGAGATTATGTAACACTTGGCTGTATGTACACATTGGTACCTATCAACATGTTGGGGGCTACTACCTATGTGGTACTGTGGGGATACTTTGTTTGTAAAGGTGGATGACCATGCTTTAGTTGGCTTATAGCTTTACAGCATGGGTTTGACAACAGGTATCTGTCTGTATGATACCCTTGTGCAGGATGTGTGTGTCATCTGGAGAATGCATTATAGGCCACAGTATGCATTCCCAGACGTGGATGAACGTATCCCTACTGTGTTTGCTTGTACCTAAGTGACCTATATGGCAATCAGGAGTAGTCCCAGGAATGGGTGCAGGTGAACACCACTGGTTACTGGCATAGTATAGTTCCTGAAGGATACAAATGTTACTGTGTGTCCTACAGCTTTGTGTCAGTTGTCAAGACATCATCTAATGATTGTTTATGGTCAGACTGTAGAGGTTATGTATACTACCAGAATGCAAACCAATGACAGATAGTAACAGTATCACCCACAACACAGTGTCAAACCATGTCATACACACATGTGTACCCAAGTTCCAAAATGTGTGTAGTACAATGCATACTGGCCACCAATAGAAACTATGGAGCGTTAACACTGTGTAATACAGGGCATGTCACCCTGCCCATGTGTCCACTATGCATGTACATGCAGACAGTGCACCTCCCCATGTTCACAAATGTACACCTGCAAACCTGTGCTGCACAAATCCCACACGTACTGTCCACTCTCTAACACATGCTGCCAATACGACACATATCTGCCAAGTGGCATGTGGGCGGACAGTACACTATTGGGATTAACACTGGTGTAAACAATGCTACATTGACAATCATAGCTTTAATGCATCATGCCTGCACAGCTACACCTTCAAGGATAACATTACACTTTACTGCTGACAACATGCTAACATTGCTATACTGCCATAAAGTCACACTGTGCATCAGCACCATGTTAGCCTGTTCCTGCATCAATGTTACAGATGACAGGAGGTGGCACAGGTTTCATCATATGCACAGGGTGTGTTGTTGGTTTGCCAGAGGCCTACATTGAGCCATACAATCGACATGTATGTGTGTGTGTGTGTGTGTGTGTGTGTGTGTGTGTGTGTGTGTGAGGGCCAAGAGTACTGGTATGGCCCAATGTTGATGTAATGTGTGCGGGTATGTGTTAGCCTTAGGTGTCTGGTTTATGTGTGTGTGCGTCTGCATGCACACAGTTCCACCATGTGGCTGCCATATACAGGGATTTGTGGGACAGCCACAGACTGTACCTGCCAAGCTTTACAGATCACCATCTCTGGCCATGGATACGGTACCTGTGCCTGGCAGGGGTGCTAATGATCATATCAGGTACTAAGCCAGACTGAGTACTATCCTCAGAGGTAGACATATGTACACTGGACCCAGGTCCCTGCTGGGACTGTCCAGAGCCACGTGCACGTGGTCTTCTAGGATGGTCTATGGACAGCCCACCCCCAACATTGCTGGGGCTGGTACTGACACTACGGGAGCGGCTGTGACTTGAAGGATGTCCACGGTGACTGCCAGCTGCTGATGTTGCTGGCATACGTCCACGTCCATGTCTCACCCATCCCGCACTGTCCTGACACATGGACATGACATTGCAGAGAACATCTAATGTCTCACCCCAACGTTTATCCATGACCTCAGTGTAATTATGGATGGCACCTGCTAGGTCAGGAATACTGTCATTTAAAGCAGTGTTATGTGCCCTCTGTGCCCTTAGTCCCTGTCTGGGGTACCGTTCCATACGTGCCTGTGC
This sequence comes from Protopterus annectens, assembly GCF_019279795.1. Taxonomy (NCBI): domain Eukaryota; kingdom Metazoa; phylum Chordata; order Ceratodontiformes; family Protopteridae; genus Protopterus; species Protopterus annectens. The sequence continues at coordinate 732,369,459 of NC_056734.1, read as the reverse complement.
CTCCATGACAGCCTGGAACATGCATGAGGTTGTAAGATCTGTGGCACGTCTGCCAGGGGCATGATGACCAGCAGTGCTCTGACGAGAACCCCTGGATATCTCCCTATGTGGTACCATTCCAGACCTTTGGGTATGGCTGCTGTGTCCGGATGCATGTGCCATAGGTACCATTGCCGACTGTAGACTGTCCCTCAGCTAAGGGCATTGGTGATGAGTGATGTATTGGCAGTATGACTGTGTGCATGGATGGGGTGGACAGCTGTGTACTGTCGATTGGTGGCCCAACAACAGACCCTGGCAAACATGCCTGTGCCTCAACACACCTATCCTCATTATCACTATTTGTGTCAGTGACATCAGGTTCCCTGCTGCAGTGAACCAGCCCAACCTCAGCACCTGTGAGAGGAAGACAGGAAACACACTTTACAACCTGTACATGATGTCAGAACACATGAACATATGCACACATGCACACAAATACACTCCTCACTAAAGCAGAGACACACACACACACCACCAGCAATCCAGAACATACCCAATAGCGGTTGATGGTGGGGTACAGTATCACAAGACAAACAGTCATATCACACGTGTCAGCATGCAGGACGTGTGTTGCTCAACAGCATGCAGTGCGAGTGTAGACAGTCCTTGCTAATAACAGTATACATGGCTTTGATGCTGCATGTGTGTTGTTGTTCAGCGATTGGCCTCACCTTGGAACGCAATGTGTACATGGACACAACATTGCTGTGCAAGTATTACAAGCTCTTCAATGTGCTGTGCACCATCACTCACAGGTATACATACCATGGCTGGATGTTTATCTGTGTGTCACATAGCAGGTTTAGCTCATGCATGCTATGTATACACACAGGATGCGTGGTGCGTGTATACCTGATGGAATACCATTGCTCAACATAGCCATTGTACAGTAGTTATGGTGAGTGTAGAACATATTGTGGCCATGACAGTGCTAGCCATGGCATGGCATGCTACAACACAACTGCAACATTAAACATCACACATACCCAATGTGTGTCATGTGACCTATACACTCAATAGTATTACAAGACATATATGTGTCACTTTGTGCAAATGGTGATTGCTATGCATATTGTATATAGGTGCATGTGTTTGCAGACATACAACATTGAGGTGTATAGTAATGAATGCTATGTGTAGTACTGTGGTTACTCTAACTGGATGGCATGTAGTACCATGAGCCATCATCATGCAGCATCATGTGGTCACTCAAGTCTACTAATGTGTGCCAGACCGGCACCTATCATGCTGTACCTGAACCGCAGTACCATGGCTACATTCACCATTTCACAGCCAGTTGTTACATGGGTTTGTAAGGTGCCCAATAGGGAGCATTGCCTAACATGAATGTGTTGTGTGTTGAAGAGTGTCGCACTGCCCTATGATAGGCCTCTACCCCTCAGGTATATTATGTGTGCTGTGTGGATGACATTTGGGATACTTGAGTGTGACCTTACAGCGTGTGTCTGAATACGCCATGTGTAGCATATTAACATGTACTGCATATGACGGAGTTGTGTATGTCGTGTGCATGTGTATCGACTGCTTATCCAATGTCCACTATAGTGTAGCCACAATTGTTTGGGATGTTCTGTGTATTGCATGTGTTTGAGGCAGCCACTCACGTTACTGAGATGTGCATAGTCTCACAGCAAACATGCACAGCATGCATTATGCATAGGTGTGTTACATGTGTACATGGCCTACACCTCACCTATGACATGCACATTTTATTTGCAATATTAAATGTAGAACACACTCACCAGCATGGTTCTGCTGCCTTGTTGTCACACCAGAGGGACCTACAAGGATATGAAACAGTTTGTCAGTGGCAACAATTGTGGCATTGCTACTGTGGGTTTGCAATCTTACAATAGCACAATGGTTGACAGTCACAGGCCTACACATCATGTTCCAAATTATCAGTATTGAACAACACCAGGCTCCACATCTTCTAACTACACAGTACACATCTCACATATGCATGATCTAACAATAGAGGTAACAGTAGTCTACAGATATGCCATCTTACCTGCACGCTCCATGTGAACTTGCTGGGGGGCTCCGGCCTCCATGATGATACATGTGTGCTGTTGTTGTTGTTGGCCGGGAGCCCCCAGGCTCAGGATCAGCACCTCCACTCTGGTGAGGGGGGGGTGGGTGGCAACCCCACCACCTGTGGCAAGCTGTTGCCTACGGACATCAGATGCACGCTGCTGGACATGTCTAAGTAAATCACTGCAGTGATGTCGTACCTGCTCATATGTCCAGTTATGCATGCCTATGTCATTTATCCTACGGACATCTTGCCACAGCACAGTCTGCTCATGCTGGTCCTGGTTGGTTCTTGAAAATAGCAGGGTGTAGTGTTGGATGAGACAGGTGGTTAATATCTCATCCTCTGCAAGACTATAGGCAGGATTGCGATGGTGGGCCATGACTCTGGAAGACAATGAAACAATATGTGTGAGCAAGTCATGTGGCACACTTAACATTCTACAGTACAGATATCACTAAACTGGCATAAATAGCAAACTATTGTCTGTCAGAGGATACACACTTTCAATACCACATATCAGTGTTCAACCCACAACTGCCTGACAGTGCCTGACATGCTCTATATATTAAAACATTTTCTGCACAGCAACAAAGAGAAACCACTATGTAAGACTATGCAACAGTACATGGCACACTGTATGCGACACAATGCACCACCTAGCCACAGGAGGTATATATCAAGCTAATGCATAACGAAATATGTAATCCATTGCAATGATTGTAAAGTCCAGTTACAGTATTACCAGTATGCCACACTAGTTGTTGATGGAAAACCCCTGCCTACAATATGTGCACATTCGTGAATATAGGTGGCATACTGCTGTACTAGGCTATACATGTTGCTAGATGTGCACTTATATCCTGTAACACACATATGACCGAGGGCATGTTACAGGCATACCCACACACACATCAGACATACATACAGGACACAGAGGTATGGCAACCTAGATGAGCTTTACATGTGTACCATACAGTACTGTATGTCAGTACTTACAAACCCTTATGCCTGAGGTATGTAATCTGTGAGGACTACAGGGAACACACAAAACAGTGTTTCCAAGCAATGTGGACATACACCATACTGTGCTGTTTAGGCCTACAGCTTCAGGTAGTACTACAGTTCATACAGGGGTTTGATTCACCAGCAGTACCCATCAATAAGCATGCATGTATTACTTTATCCTCCAATGGCACACCCCAGTTAACACAAAGGGACTACTTCAGACCATATGCCATACTGCTTTTTCTGGCTAGCAATAGCATACAAATCTTTTGCTGGGATCAGAGCTAGGACACATAATACCATGACAGAAACAGTTTCCCACTAAGCTATCCCACATATACACAACTGTGACACATTCACCAACACATTCACCATCACACTCAGTCAACCTCACATAGCAATTATTGCAACAGGTACATGTGGGTGTGTATTAGTTCATAGGAAGTTACTAGGCTATTGGCCCTAGGGCCTATAGAAGCCTAGCCAGATGGTACCCTGGCCTTTGACACCCAAGTAATTTAATTTCATGTGGCCCTGTCAAGCAGAGCCACAGAGGTGATTCCCGGGGTGTATTTCCTATCTCCCATCCAATCATCAAGACTATTCATGACGAGTGCTACTGAGGAGCTTTGTTTGCTATTGATAGGTAGTTTGTTCCAGAGTATGGGATGTCTCTGAGATAGGAATCTATCCCTCCAGCATGTTCTGTTTATTGAGGTGACAAGGTTTAGGTCCCTAGAGCGTGTAGCTTGTAGGGATTGTGATCTGTTTATGTGGAGCATGTTCAACAGCTCTGGGTTTGACATAGCTTTGTATGTTAGGCAGAGGTCACCTCTGGGTTGCCGGTATGTGACACAGTCTAGCTGTGGTTTTGTGAGATGGTCTGCATAGGGCATCTGTTTGAGGACAGTATTACTCTTTGTGAGGTATGTCTGTGGCCTTTCCAGTTGCTGTAGATGTCTTGTGAGGTACATATCAGAAGGGGCATTGTACTTTATAATGGGCTTTGTGAGTGACGAGTAGAGGGGAACACTGACCTCTTTTTCCCTGGATGACACAGCTTTTGTGATGAGGTGTGCCATGTAGACAGATTACATGACTAGTGTGGCACTGTGATTATCAAGGGGGAGACTACTGTCCACTTGTGTCCCATGGTCTCTTATCACACTTTCGGTATTAAGTCGACTACCACTTATGTGGTAGTTCATGGGTACAGAGTTTTTAGCAAAAGGGATGGCAATGAATTTCCGACATTGAGCTTGAGGCCATGGCTTTGTCACCAGGCATCTATCGCAGTAAATATGACTCTGTCTCTCTCTCTCTCTCTCTCTATATATATATATATATATATATATATATATATATATATATACACATACATATAAACATCCATTGGTGTAGGGAATATCAATTATGCGAAGTATGTGAGGGATACAGTTATGTAATGATATTGCACAGTCTTGTGCGAAATGCATTGAAGATGTTCTCAGCCCATGTGGCTTTAGCAGGCCTCACTGGCTGCAACACTGCAAACCTAACAAATCACACCCACAGCGTTTAACCACCACATGTCATATACCAGCACTGTATGCTGTCTTGTTTGCCACACACTACTACCTACATACAAATATGCACATAACAACTTTCACCAACATATATATGACCTCCCTTCAGAAACAGTTGCAGTATGTCCCTTGCTCTATGTACATGTACAGATGCTAATATATCTGACACAGATATATCTCTCCGTATGTGTGTGCCATACACGCACAAGGTCCACACTGTTGTAAGTTCCTGGACCTCATAGCTGACCTGCTGGGCCTTGCTGCAACATGAACAGGTGTCACGTGTGAGCACACAGTAATATTAGAGGGTGTATACATAGCTGCAAATGCTAGAGTAGCATACTAGCCTGGTACAGCAGTTGCCAATGCTAAGCTACATGTTGATGTGACTATCATGCATGTGTTAGTCTGTCACATCCATGGTTATATAGCTGTATGAGCTACTCCCCCAACCAGCCATTGTCCATACTACTGTACAGAACACAGATAACATGGTTCAGATGTTTGACATTTAATGCGGAGCTACATATATCACAGCTATGTCCCACTGCACACAGCTACACACTGATTTGTCCATGGTAGTAGTTATGCAGGGCATTTGTGCATAGATACGTACTGCTGCCACATATTGATGTTTCAAAGTATGTAGAGTAGTCTTCAAATACATCTACTACATGCCAGTAAATACATATCTGTTACATACCTTTCCTTTGTATGTGTTCGTAGTTTTCAGTTTGGTGTGTCTTTGGCTCCCCCCCCCCGCTGGTGTGGGTGGGGGGGTGTCTCTCTCTCTCTCTCTCTTTCTTTATATGTCTCTGTCTCTCTGTCTCTCTCTCTCTCTCTCTCTCTCTCAGAATCTGCAATGGGGTAATTGCATGTGTGGCCAGCAAGTACAGCCTGCTTTTATAGGTATCTGCACATGGGCATGTGATGGCCTCTGCACCAATTGGTGGCCACCATTTGGTAATTGCATGCAGCCTGCTGTGTGGTAATTGCAGTACTCACTGTCATAGCAACCCAGTGCTATAAATTGCTATGTCAGGTAGGCGTAGCCCTTTCAGCTTTCTAAAGTGGGGCCCATGCTTGTTTGCTGTGGACACCGTTGTGTAAGTCAGAAGGCTGGTATAGTTCTTATATCTGAAGCTAGGGGTGTAGCCAGTGATTTAAATGTTGTACTCAGACCTGAATGTTGCCACTTCCACTACACAGTTGTCAGTGTAGAATTGTACTCACCCCTACAAATGCTAACACAAGATACATGGGAGTATGTAGTTTCTTTTCTACTTATACAATTAACTGCCATACAAAAGTAGTTATTGAGATGTATTCATTTGGCACATGAACTGTTTGTGAACTGCTATACTGTGAATATTAATTTACTCACTTTTGAACAGTTTGTGCTTTTTTAGTGTTGACATTAGCACAGGCTGCTCAAGAAAACTGGACAAATTTCAGTACTGAGTATGCCTACCTACATCCTTGGTAGACCCTGAACACACAGATATATTGTACATTTGGGTAGGGGTGCAGAAGGACAGAGAGCATTATGCATTAATGTGTGAACTTTATCTTGCTGGACTTAAAGGGTTGCTGTGTACCTGTTAGTTTACCAAGGCAAGTAGTCTGCTTGCGTAGCACCCAACTGTGGACCTATCCAAATGGTAGCCAGATGGTAGCCTGTTATTCTTTGTCTGTGCACCACACCGGTCTTTTCAGCACTGGAACAATGGCATTGTCACAGTTGGTTGCTACCAGTACATGGCTACATCCCTTGGTATTTCAGTGTTGTACTCCTACATAAGGGTATGCTTCTGAAACTCCTTCCAAAGCTATTTTCACAGTATGTAACAGCAGAATAGCTGATATGCCTGTGTGTTTCTGCCTCTGCCAGGCCTCTCAAACACTCAGGTACATATTTGAACAGACTCAGGGAAAAGTAGGTAGAAGTGAGGTACACCTTTAAAATATTAGAGACATTAAGTTGAGACTTTGAGAAAACCAGAGCATATGGATTAATACACATTTCCTGAAGTACAAGCAGTGTGTAACTCTTACTTATTGTCATTATTCATTAAGTGTAATTCTCCACCTTTCTGCCTAATGTCAGTACCTTTCAGAGGGATTCAGAGGGACACAGCTAAAACCTGTCTCAAAATCAGGGACATGCCTGAAAATTAGTCACAGTTGGGAAGTATGGCCTCTGCCCTATTCAGATATGCTAGTGTTTGTCCTGCTATGATACTGTGTGGGGGTTGTAAAGTGCTGCTGTAACATTATTTCCTGCTAGAATGGCTGGTTCTCTTTTCACAGTCATGTAATGCAATTCCACGAGAACTGCTGGTAAAGATCCACAGAACAAGATTTGTGTTATGGCATTCCTATTTTTCCTTTGCATTCCTCATTCTGAAGCATGATATATTTATTTCAGCACCAATTTGTTGTATGTCTACCATGGCTTAGTGGTACTTCACGGAGTCTAGTGTGTACAAAGTCCAGGGTTCGAGACTGACAGAGGTGTTTTATTTTGCTGTTGAGCAGAACAGGGGCCCTGACTTAGAGGGTGACTAAGGCACTTTTAAGCAGTTGTAAGCGGGTTTGCATGATGCTTAGCTAAGCTTAGCTAAGCACACACAAACGCACACTCGCGCAAACCTGCTAACTACTGCTTAAAAGTGCTTACTCCCGCTAATCCCCGCGCTCATTTTTTTGAAATAAAAGAAAATGGGGAGATAGGACATTGGTGAAAAAGAGGCACAAAGAGGGAAAGACAGTAAAGAAAACAGCTCAGGATGTGTAGGACGGGTGTAGGGAAGGCCCATAGCTGCCCATTTCATTAACAGCAACAGCTGTGCATATGCAATCAGTTTGGAGGGGAATTTGAAACCTTCAACCCCTGTGAGAGGGGTGAGGACAACAAAGTATGTTGTACTGCAAATTAAATATCAGTTTATGTGTCCAGCGGACATGTGTGCAAAATGGGCAGCTATGTATGGGGCATATTTTTTTTTTGTGAGCAGATTGCCCATTTTTTCTTTTTTTTCAGGTGAGAGTGGAATGTGGGGTAGGAGAAGTAGGTATATTTGGGGAGGTAGGTTGGGGAGGTAAACAGACAAGACAAACAAGATGCATACAGGGGCGGAATATGACACATGTGGTGGGTGAACACCATTGACAGGGAAGGATGTTTGGAAATTGCAAGCCCATCAGCCCACAGATAGCAACACTGGAACTGAGATCCCCACCCATGGGCAGTCACCACTGCACCTTCACAGCCCAGAGGGTGGCTGTGCTGGGGACTGCATAGGAGAGGCAGGCTCACCTGTGAGTCACGCCATTTGTGCCTCAAGCTGGCGTAGAAGATCAGCGACAGAACACTCAATCTCCCTACGCACCACAGTCCAGACCATTCGGAGGGTGATAGGTGGCCCTCCTCCACCCACTCTTGCACAGGGGGGACGAGCCCCATCCCCTGCAGCACTTCCACCCAAAGGTGGCACAGGGCCAACGGAGGAGGAGGTTCCAGGCTGGGCACCGGACCTGCTGGTGCCAGGTGCCATCGCCAGCTGAGGTGGGACAGGTGAGTCTGCTGGGACTGGCCTTCCCATACGTTCTATGTTTGGGAGTATTTAATGGAAATATGGGTTAGTAACAGTCAACAGCATTCCCAATTAGTTATAACAGCATGCAGAAGTATTCCCATTAACCCAACACACCAGAGTTCCAACAGTTGAACAGCAAGCATGACACATGCATATATGGAACAACAGTGGGCATTACAACAGCATGCAGGTTTAATCGATGGCAACAGGCCACCAATATTGTGGTATTTGAACAGGGCACATGCATTGAAATAAATGCAGGTATTTATAAACCAATAGGACATATGTCCCAACAAATGTTTTGAGATTAGACATACCCATTGAGGTGTGGAATTGCATTTTTTATGCACATACAGTAGGGTGGAAAATGATAGCTCCATTAACAACTTATATATCCATCTAGTTTACACTACATTCCTATTAACTGCAGTTATATGTCCCCTACATGTATTATTACACTACCCAATTGTCCTTATATCGTGAAATGGGTTTTGCTAGATCTTTATATACATGGGCTGTATCTGACATACAAACTGTCTGGGATGTAGATGTTACTGCTACATATTTTGTGAGTTGCTCAGACACACTATTGCTGAGATGGTACACTGACAGCTCTACTTTACTATACTTATCAAGATATGTTTAGGTGGAATTATCAGTTATATGTTAACAGCTCCCTACATTTCTGCCAGCACAATGACATTTCTGGGGAACACAATACTAAGCTACTCATGTGCCAGATTAACCTATACATGCTGGGCATGAACCAACAGTTGATGACTGTGAATATTCTTAAAAGCTACTGGCACTCCCTTCATCCACTTTATATGGGCCTACCCAACTGTGTGTTAACAGCGCTTAATACAACAGTACTATTTTTATAATGCAAGAGTACAATAACATATCAAAGAAAATGACACAGACACACTCCAGGAATTATACCTTTATTAAAGACTTAAAACACTTTTCTGGAGGCTCTCTCATTTATTTTATATAACAGTACATGCAGAATAATTATTAGAGATTTATTATACTTTTATTTATTGTGTTCAAACACTTTTTTCAGGCTCTCATTTATTTTACATACCTGCAGCTGTGAAGTAGATGAAGTGATATTGAGACATACCTATCCATAGTATACACTAGAATAGCAATTCTTACATACTTAATTCCATGGCTACTTACTCAGTGGTGGGGCATTTGCCATCTCATGGGCCTCCTGGATCCACTGGTCCAGTTGATCCACCTTGCGTCTCTTCAGGTCTGCATGGTGGTGTCTAACCTGCTCACCAGTCTGTGGGACACCTGTGGCACTGGTGAGTTCATAAGCTAGACTGTCCCAGGCTTCCGCTTTGTATTGGGTGCCCTGGTACTGGCCCCGCAGGAGTCTATCCTCATGATTATGGACAAGGAGCCAAACCATTACATTTGACTCCTCAATGCCCCAACGTTGCGCTCGAAAACGAGAGCCCTCTCCAGCACCGGCCATTGCTGCCTGCAGATGGGAGCTACAACCAGTTATGGCAAGTATTCCTGCCTATGGAGCTTAAATATGCATCATTTCCCACACTTATTTGTGATTGGCCGGTTTTGAAAAAACTACTACATAGGCTATTTCAGTGCTTTTTATTATAATTCAATAATAAATCTCAGAGATTCTTTTCATATACAGATTTCCCAACAGAAAATAAAAAGGGGAGTGGTGGGACTCGAACCGGGAATACCTCCTCTTTGTGCGAAGGTTCTACCACTACGCTATTACTGTTTTCCTTAATTTGCATATAGGTTTCTTATTTCATTTTCGATGTCTTGACTGCTAACTATAGCTAAGCAATGGGCAAACCCACGCAAACACGTGCAAATACGGGCAGCCATATTGGGAATAAAAAAAAAAAATTAAAAGTTTTACATTTTATAATTGTACTGGGGTTTAGAATGTGGGGGAGTGTAGTGTTGGCTATGTACACATTTGAGTGAACTCGCTCATGTAGGTTGACATTTCCCGATTGAGAGACTTGCAGGGGCATGGATTTTTGGACTGCTCGGCAGTCCGACATGCCCCCTGCACTTGTGCATGTTCCGTGTTAGCCTTAGAGTTATGGCAGCGCGTCCTCATTAATATTGCTGGCACACTGCCATCTTACTCTTACACTGGCGTTTCCGTGTAAGACTACTCAACTCTTACATGGAGGATTCGTGAATCCTGGGGAATGTCTAAAAATTTCAAATCCCAAATCCTCTTACAATGGTGAATCCTTGAATGAGTGTTGATTGGGTCTTGCAAGTGTGTGAACCTAGAGATGAGTGCTAACATAGGTTCTGCTGTGGTATGGACCCAGGAATAAATGTTAACGTAGATGGTGCTGGCAGTAAATCTAGGAGTTCAATAGTGTGCCCTTCAAAGTTGTGGTTTTTCAATGTTATGGCATAAGGGTTATGATTTTCAGGATTGTTGACTTTGTGATTATGATAGTAACCATATAACTATATACATACATTCATGTTCCCACTAAATCCAAGATCACAGAATTCTGGAGGGAAAAAATGTCCTTAAATCCTAGTATTCCACTTTCTCACCTTCTTAGCCATTATAAAGTCTTCCAATTAAAATGTTAGTCATTGAAAATGCACACCTCCCTTTCTAGCTTGACTGACATGCATTTTCACCTAAAGGACAGGATTCAGGAGATATTAAGTAAGCATATAAACATATGTAAAAAAATGAAGGGGTGCAATATATAAATAAAATAAAAATGTATTATATTTTTCATGATAGCTTTCTATTTCTCCTAAATGTTAATGTCAAAGTAACTATAATTAATTTTTGTCATATCCAGTGAGGCATTAAATAGACTGCAGTGTTGATATTATTTTATTGTATAGCAAAGCATTTTTTCACTATGATATACACCTAAAGTGTGATAAGGGACTTAGGGATACAGGTGAACAGTGGTCTCACCTTCAATAACCACATCACCACAACAGTCAGGAAATCCTTCTATGTGGCACACCTCATCACTAAGGGCTTTTCATCCAGAAAAAAGGAGGTCATTGTCCCACTGTACTCATCCCTCATTAGACCCATTATAGAATACAATGTCCCATTTGGTATGTACCTCTAAAGACATCTGCAACAACTGGAAAGGCCGCAGAAATACCTCACTAAAAGAATCACAGGCCTAAAGCAGATGCCCTATGCTGGCCACCTTAAAAAACTCCAGCTATACTCTGTCGCATATCGTCTACTCCGAGGAAATCTCTGCTTAACATACAAGGCCATGTCAAACCCTGAGCTGTTGGACATGCTACACTTAAAGAAATCCCACTCCCTCAGAGCCACATGCTCCAGGGATCTAAACCTTGCCATCACAATAAACAAAACATGCTGGAAGGATAGGTTCCTGACCCAGAGAATCCCCAGACTCTGGAATAGATTGCCCATACATGTCAAGCAGAGCACCTCTTTGGTACTCTTCAAAAGGAACCTTGATGATTGGATGGGAGAAAGGAAATTCACCCCATGGATCATGTCAGTTGCCCTGCTAGACAGAGGTCCAGGGAAGTAAATAGTGTGGGAAGAAATAGACAAGGAATTGTTATGGCTAGGCTTGTATAGGCCCTAGGGCCGATAGCCTAGTACCAAGCTATGAACCTATGAACCTTTGCCCTTATATTACTAATGTTTTCTACTGCTTTTTCAAGACTGTCAGTTTAAACCAAAAAAAAAAAAGAAAAGAAAAAAACACTATGACTAACAAAAAAAAAAAAAAAAAAAAAAAAAAAAAAGGATACCTATGTTCTTTCCAAACATACCATGGAATACCCTGACCACACCTTTAAATTTTTCTTTTTTCATTTTAGAACAATTTGTCCTGTCAGATAGAGGGGCCATTGGACACCCAATCTGGAAAAACTTGAACTTCGCTGGCAATTGAAACTTAATGCCATGAACTGGCCTGGTTTGAATGACCAAATATCCATCACCTTCATTTTGAAACTGAAATCTTTAGAAAGGTGATGGCTGCAATATGTTGGCAGTACATTATTAGTATGTAAAAAATCAGAAGCACATGTATAAACTAACTTTAATTTTGTTGTAATTCATGTCAGTTTTCTACCTGCATGGCCCCTTAAATTTTCTAAAAATCCTCTTTAAATCCTCCCAAAGGAAGTATGACATCACTGGGGGCTTGGCATTCATGTGATCTATTTCCCTTCCTTAGATTGATATATATATACATATATATATATATATATCTATATATATATATATATATATATATATATATATATATATATATATATAGACTCAATTTTTCAATTATGGTTTTAACTGAAGAAATTTTCATTAAGAAGATGAAAGTACTTATCTTTTACTTGTTTTTATTAGCATTTCAATATTAAATCAACCTTTTTATCATGAATTGTGGCTCCAGGTGCACTGTGTCCATACTTTGAACTACCTTGATATTCACTGTACTGCACTTTTAAATGGTGTATTGCTGAATTGTGGCCTACTTATAACTTTTTTAGCTGTTTTAACTGTTTTGCTATTTCACTGTTTCAACTGTTTACTGTTTGAGACTGTTTTTCCTTCACTTTGTATTTTCTAGTACTTGTGTATTTTATAGCATACGCTAGATTCAAATTTGCTGAATCTAGACTGTTTGGCATTATCTGTAAACTAAAACCAGCCCTCTTACATTAAGAGGGCCCCCTGTACCCTTGTGGCAGAGGAATGTAGCAAACGACCCATCTGAGTTGTAGTCTGAGTTGTAGATTGATGGAATAAGACTCAGTACTGAGCATTTCCATTGGCAAGGTTGTTTGAAAATTGCTTGTTTTAAAAAAGAAACTTTACAGTTGCTGCATAAGCCCCACATTTGCATGGGTTTGCATCTGTTTTAACACAGCTCCACAGAGTTTGGCAATCAGCCACAACTCTAATATCTTCATCTGAGCTATTTGAGGCATCTGTTTGCATGTAGCGCACTTTCACACAGCACCACACAGTGGAGGTAATCATCGGTGGTTATAGATGCAAAAGCTAAAGTAGATTTATTTTCCCTTAGACGCTGCCCTGTGCTCCAACTGAGGAGTCCCTTAAATTGCACTTGCTGCTCAGAGAGCATCTCAGCTGGGCTTTTTGCAGCATTTGCCGCTTTAACTGAAATTTCTGAATCCCTAATAGTCTCATACCCCTTGAGAGCCCCAACAGTATAGACCCAGCAGTAAGCCCCAGATTAAATCACATCCTTCCTCATTAAATTAAGCAAATTTACCGTGCGACCCTTATATAGTGTTGATTTTCTTTGGCTACTTAGGTAATTTAAGTAGGCTGGCCTTGCTTAAAAAAAGAACTATGGAGGAAGAAAGACTGCTATCAATACGCAGAAGACATGATGAGACAGAAGCAGCCATCTCTACCAAAGTGGCTAGGACTGTCAATCATCTCCCCCCAGGCTGACATATACATATATATATTGGATCCTCTTATAATGACACCAACAGCTAGGCCAGTAATTAAAATTAATTTCCTTTTGATTTTATTTTGCTATCATTCTTTGTATTAGTGGCATACTGCTCAAGGCTAATTTCAAACCAATTTCGATTACATATTCAGAGAGCTCTATCGTGTCCTTTATCATATGATACAAGAAGGAATGTCTCAAGTCTTTCACTACCATGTGTGCAATGATCAGATCATATGTGTACCTAGGGTGAAGGGAAAAGGAGGCCTTAGTGACATTGTGCAACCAGACACCAAAGAGGAAGCTATCACCTTGTCTTTACCCAGCCTGGTGAGTAGTGCATTTGTGTGCCTGACTATGGCATCACCTATGACTAAGATGTTATCAGACGTTCTGGCTTGGCCTTAGGGGCTATGGGTTGCCAGTTGAGTGACCCCTTTTTATATATACTTTTTGTGTGGTATCTGTGAATGTTATTTGCCTGTTGGTGTGATGCTGAGTGTCCTGTGCTTCTTCTTCATCTAAGAGCTTTTTTTCATGGGTTCATAGATTAGAACTAGCCTAAATGCTTTTGTGGGCTATCTTAAGCCTAGCCAATTACCCCATGTAAGAATCAAACTCTGCACCTTGTGTCTGTAAAGTAAAAACCTTAACCAAACCATTATGCCAACCTCCCACCCTTTTGTTTTTGGCAGGTATTTTTATTTTAGGCCCTCAGCAGAAGACGTCTTTGCTTATTTAGGATATGGTGGATAAAGTTCTGTGAGGTTGGCATCAGAATTTACAACATGTTGGGTACAGTCAACAATTTTAACAATGAGGCTGGCCTCCAAGGTTAGTAGGTACTTGCACCTCTCACAAAAAATCTTCTAGTAGAAGAATCAAATAGTTGTCAATGAGTATCAGCTAGTTTGTACATTGCCCCAAAGTGGCTAGTATTATCCCTCTGGCAACAGGTAGTCTGATAAATTGTGACTTCATGACATACAGTGACTGGTGTGAAAGAGAGTATTATTGCATAATGATGAAATGTACATGGCACAGGGGATGCATATATCCATGCACACTGAGAGGCTATGAGTCAACATACCATAGTTACAACTATAAATGTACAGTAGCAAAAATCTGAGAATTCAAAAGACAGGAAGGAGAGAAGCAATAACTTGTGTATATTTGAAGCAGTGACTATCAAATAAGCTTGCCACAACAACAATTTTGTGCAAGTGATTTGGCTCAGTGCTAAAACAGTAGACTAGCACAGTGATGAGACAATATGTAGTTTGTAGTAATGACTGGGCTCAGTCTTGGAATGCCCACAACAAACAAAATCAGTAAGGGCAATAGTTAATAATGACTACTAAGTTGTTTCAGCTGCCACAGCTGCAGTTTATTGCAAATTCACAAATCACAGCAAAGACTAGACCTAGAATAAAAATGCCCACAGTTATAAGAGTAGTGAAATGAGACAATAAGTGGTATGCCTACTGCAAGAATAAACTTTATCTGAATGATTATGATTACTATTTGCAAGTATATTTGGAGACTATTCCTGAGTGTATACTCTGCACTTGTGCATCTGCAATTGTCTGCATCCATATGGGATATGACATTGCCCAGTTGGATGATGTTGTCTACTAGTTTTGGTACCCAGTGGGTAAGTGTCAGAGGTGACACCACTTCAGCAGAGGTTTTTAGAGAACCAGGTGGTGCAACATTTGGAACTGTCATAAATAGGTCTCCACAGTGAGCAACTGTGCTGCAGACTATACGGCACTTCCAAAATGTAGTGGATTTTTCTTCTCAGGTCAAGTCAGACTACGTATCCTCAGATATAATTGCATAGATGCAATCTGGCAGATAAGAGCAATAATCTCCACAGATGCATTTATTTAAAAAAAACTAGAGCACACAGACCAATAAAAAATACACTGCCCTGAAACGCGTAGAAACTTTCACTCAGAATAACAACACCCCCACTCTCACTAGGCAATTACTTGGTAAACTAGTTCTAAATGTAGAGATAAATCACAGCACAAAAATACAGCTTGGCTTTAAAAATCAGCATGTTGTAATTAAAGTACAGAAACAGAAAACTGTACTTCTCAAATGTAGTAGGTTTTGGTTATAAGGTCAAATCCAAGTAGATAACCTACAGCATTCTCCTGTAGTCACAATCCAGCAGAGTAGGGAATACATATTCTTCCACTATTGTTTTGTACAGCTGGGCCACTTGTGTTTCCCTAGGCATCACTCTAAAGTTGGCACCAGATCAATTATCCTTCCTAATACATACCTGGAGGTACTATGAGATCTAAGTCTGCATTGTATGTGTGCCTATGTGTATTGGGTCAGTCAGCTGTATTTCCATATCTGTATCTTTGACTACAGTATGCTATGGCCACATATCTATCACTTTGACTATAGCATGGTGTGCCCTACATCTATCTCTCTCTCTCTCTCTCTTACAGTATAGTACAGTATTGTGCACCGTATCTCTGTCTCATTTACTACAAAACGGCATACATAGGTTACTGTTATGTGTACAGCAGTCATCTTACAAGTGGCAGCAGTTTAGAATATATAACTATACCCTGTTGAATTCACAAATGTCTGCATGTGCAGAGAATGAGGTGGATGACAGAGGCTAACCAATTTCATGTCCGCTACACGAACTCAGGATCCATGTGTGGTTCCTGTTGGTGGTAAAAGGTGCCTACCAAACTTGGAGACCAGAACGAACCACCATGGACATCCAAAAAACTCTTAAAATCCTTTATCAATTGTTCATTTTAATAAAGGATTTTAAGAGTTTTTTAGATGTTCATGGTGGTTCGTTCGTGATTTATTCACTGCATTGCCTTGTCTTTCACAGAACACCTTTAGCTGCTAACAGGTTTGTTTTGGGCTGTTTTAAACTTGGAGACCAGGCGTGGCAGGTGCTGATCCATGACATCAATGCTATGGGTGGACAGAACTGCACACTGCATGTGTGTCAATGACATAATACTGCATGTTAATGCAAGGACACTTTCTGCAGCAACTGACCAGTCAGTCATAGGGAAGTGGATATCTGGGAGAACAGACTGACAGATCCTCAAGGATTTTTTGTCCATGCAGTGTAACAACACTACTGGGATCATTCCAGGTAGAATGGACACTAACATCAGGATGGGTCACCCCTGTACATGTTATTGGATGATGCACTAGGCTAGTTATGCAAGCATTAGATCCCTGAACATGTCAGTGGCTGATGCACTAGGCTAGTTATACAAGCGTTAGATTTCATTACAGCAGCAATGAACTTGAAAATTATAATCATACTAAAACATATCTTGCTTATTTTTTTATTACAGGAACATATAAACATTCTGTTACCACATCAGGGTGGCAAAAGGGGTAGATTGGTATTGCATGATACTTCTTGCATGGACACCATAAGCATAAATGTCATAGAGTCACAGCTGTAGGACAGATAGTCATGTTCACTTTGGTGTTTCTTTTGTTGTATATTTACAGGGCAGACTATTGCTGGATTGACAACTGTAGAGGCTGGAGTAGAACAGGCTGGTATTGTCACCCATTCAGGATTTGAAGATGGTGGCTAGACACAAAAATCTCAGTAACCATAAGATGACACAGTGGCAGTGTCTATCTCTATCCTGGGCAAGCATCCATCCACTTTATGAGGTGAATATGTGGCCTTGCCCACAGGTGAACTGGGGGCTGTACAGTATGAGTGCTGACTACCACCACTGAGGGAAGGTTACCTGTGGCTTTGAGTACCAGCAGTGCTTCCCTAGCAGCTGCAGCAGTAGATGAATGCATTTCATCTAAGTGGGTATACCCACCATAGTGCAACCTCTCAGGAGTGACTGACACTGTCACATGCACAGCTGGCCCCTGATATGCAGGTGGCTCTCTGGAACAATCAGCAGATATGCCAGACTACTTCCCAGGCACAATCTACTGCTACTCAGTCCAACATGTTGTAGACACTGCGTTATGTGACATTTTTGAGGATGATGCCAAGTATAACTGGCTACTCTGTGTGGACAAAGAGATCAGAAGTACTATAATGATTGGTCTTATTAGGTGAATGGCAGCATTCACAAATTTCATGTCCACCTCAGTATGGAAGACTGCAAGTGTGCACACTGGTACTGTTTCTCCAAATCAGGATAGGGTATGTATTAGGGGTGGTTGAGTAGTGGGATCCATCAGTCTGCACAGTTTTCACATGCACCCAAAAGTGTACAACACACTGTTACTTTTCACAATAGATGTTGACAATGTCCAGCTCCATTAGTAGGATGCCCCACAGGTGGACTTCATCAAGGTTACAGTTCCACATTAGCACTTAATCCATGTTATGGGAGGCTCCACGTCCTGCATAGTCATGTATTGTCATCCTAACCTCAATGCAGGAGGAAAATATCTCTGACACACTGCACCAGTCATCTTAAGACACTATGTCTATCAACACCTCTGCACATAATAATGGTGACCCAAACTCATCCTCCATTCCTGTGTAGTGTGTGTGGAGATGGTGAATGCACACTGTGACCCCATCCTGCACCAACCAGCATAGCCTTTTACTAATGTGATTAACATTCTGTGCATCATGTTTATTCTATGTAAAATGGCACTGATACTGTGTGCTTGCCAGGGCCCTTAATTCTGGTCTATATGTCAGGTAATCACAAAACCTGCTCTGTTTTCTGCCTGTCACTATCTGAGAGATGTTACATAACTACTCCTTGCTTCTGCTCTACCTAATTTTCACAGGCAGGTGATGCTGTGTGCTTTCTATGACAGTAAAATGTTTGCATGGTCCTATTGTACCCATACTATAGAGCTGCTCTACCTGTTTCCTCAAGACCATCATATACATCATGTCACATGCTGAAACCATCTGGCAGAGTATAGCATGGTAATACAGCATTGCCTCACAGAAGTATTGTGAAAGCAGAAGTGGATTTTCACCTGGCTAAACATACTCCTGTTGATAACCAGAGACATGTTGACGTGACACTAAAAGTTGAGACCTTCAAGTGTGAAAATGAAAAGCAAACTACTGAGGAAGAGCAGTCAAAAAGTATGAATAGTGCTAAAGGTGGTACACAGATGGATTTAAGCTAAAAGGATGTCCATCTACTGAGGCACTCGGTGATGAAAAGAAAATCAGATCCTGTAGAAAACTATCTACCACTGGAACTTGGAATGTAAGAACTATGAACCAAGGTAAAGCTGATGTCATTAAAGCTGAGATGACAATAATAAACACTAACATCTTGGAAAGTAGTGAACTAAAATGGCCTTGACTGGGTTAGTTTACATCAGATAATCATCATCATATCTTGTAATGCAGACAAGAATCCTTGAGATGAAATGGAGTAGCTCTCAATGCTAATGTTGGCAAAATCTTTGGTTTGTTACAAACCAAGGCAGGGAAACAGTTTGCTAATGCTGCTGTGCTGTTGATAGCGAAACACTCAAGAGACAAACTACATTGCAAGAATGAAGTAAAAACTGCTAGAATCAGTTGTTTTCTACAGACAGACCTCCGGATTCACTATCCTTCCATGCAGGACTAGCTTAGTCCTGCACAGAAGTGGCCGTTTAGGAGGAGGACGGCAGTGCACCATGTATATCAATGAAGGCGTGCTGCCTGAGTGCCTAAATGGACAAGGAGCATGTACGAGTGCAGGGGGCATGTCTGAGAGCAGAGCTCTCAGAATATACATGCCCCTGCAATGAAGGACAGCAGTGTATGAATAAGAATGAGTGAGACCGCTCATAGGTGTTTGCATACCCCCAGCAACACCCC
This sequence comes from Protopterus annectens, assembly GCF_019279795.1. Taxonomy (NCBI): domain Eukaryota; kingdom Metazoa; phylum Chordata; order Ceratodontiformes; family Protopteridae; genus Protopterus; species Protopterus annectens. The sequence goes on along the minus strand of NC_056734.1, from coordinate 732,349,891 downwards.
CCCCCAAGTTTATAAGAGCAATAGTTAAAGCATTAAATATAAAGAAGTGTTTTTTTATAAAACAGATTAAATTTAACCATAGTTGTGTGGGTTTGCCCATCGCTTAGCTATGGATAATGCAGCTTAAATGGCACAAGAGGATAAAAAGCAAGATATACACAAATGAAGCAGTACAGCAATATTGTAGTGGGCAGAGCATTTGCCTTAAGAGCAGTCATTCCAGATTTGAGTCCCACGTCAGTAAAATCCATTTTCCATGTCAAATCACTTTATGATCAATTTATTTTGTTGCATAAACTCCGACATAACATATATTTGTGAACTGGAGTACTGCATTAAATGCAGATGTGAGGTGTCATTGTCATAATGTTGTAAAGTCCACAGATAATCGCAAGTGCCCCATACAGTATATGTACACAGGAACCAGGGATACAAATGGAAGGTAAAATGTGTAATGAATGATAAATCCATACAGTTTCCAAATCCACCACCTTCCCAAGAACCATTAGACATTACTGTCTTAATTAGTGCGGTGGTAAGTGGGAGTAAGCACTAGTAAGCAAGAGTAAGCATATTTAAGCAGTAGTAAGCTAGTTTAAGCCTGTTTGCATGGAGGTAAGCAATGCACACACAGGTTAAGCGATATTGAAGCTAATTCTCTGTAAGTATATTTAACCGGAGGTTAGCATTGCTTACCTTCATGCAAACCCATGCAAATCCACTTACAATTGCTTAAAAGTGCCTTAATCACTCTGGATGCATCAGCCGCTGTTCTGGCCAGAAGAAAAATACACAGCCTTTGCAGGTCTTAAACCTAGGACACTGTACATTATAGTCACAATAGTTAACCACTAAGCCATCACAACAGTACATAAAAATTGAGATATCACCAAACAGATCCTCATTATAGGAAATACAAATTGAACATGTGAAAGGAATCTATATACAGTTTTATATTGTATAACTTACTACAGGACATATATATGTGAAGTGGAGTACTTCATTAAGCCCAGATGTGAGGTGTCATTGTAATAAAGTGTTAAAATCCCCTAATAAACACAAGGACCCCATACAGTGTACGTACACATGAATCATGGATACCAAACACATATATAACATGTAATGAATAATAAATCAATGCCAAAAGGCAAATATAATGCAAATTAAATATTAAGCAATGCTAAGCATTGCACAGCCCAGCTTAGTAGGTGTAAGCAATGTGTAGGCCAGCTAACTCAGTCTGCCCATTGGTATACCCCTTTTTGCAATGCCAACCTTAGGTAAGCAGGTTTGCCCAAAGCTTAGTATTTTCAAAACCATCCAATCACAGCAAAGTGCGGAAAACCAGCCCTATTTAAACCCAACAGGTGGGACTACATCTCATAACTGGTTGTAGCTTCCCCTTGTAAGCACTATGTCTGGAATGGGAGATGCACTTTCGGGCGCAATGCTGGGGCATCCAAGAGTCCAGAGTCATGGCAGGACACCTTGTGAAAGACAATGACCAGAGACTGCTGCCGGGTCAGTACTAGGGTTCCCAATATAAAGAAGAAGTCTGGGACCATCTAGCCCATGACCTCACCAGTGCCACTGGTAAACCCCGAACTGGTGAGCAGGTCAGGCATTACTATGATGACCTGAAGAAGAGAAAGAGGGATATCTTGGATCAGTGGATCCAAGAGGCTAGGAAGACAGGGAATGGCACAGCCATGTGTAAGTATCAGTCCACTACCTGTTTACTAATTGCCAGCTCATATATATTATGGATAGGTATGGGTAAATATTCCTCTTATGTCTTTCACAGCGGCAGGTGAGCAGGCTGCAAACTAGAAAGCCCATGGCTGTAGACTGCAGTGGTTGTGACGTGAGGCAGGTTAGTAATATTCTTGCATGTACTGTCATAGGAAATAAATCTAAAAGTAGTATTAAGTTAATTGTCTGTATAAAACCTGTATTGTTTAAGGCATGTACTGCATACACCAGAGAACAGGGCAAGAAGAGTCTCATATAGGTTGTATGTAAATAAAAGTATAATAGCCTGACAATAAAGGTCTAACTGCTAGACTGCATGTGTTTTGTCTGGTATCATATAGTAATGTTTATTTTTTTTTTTTATTTTACATTTGTTGACCGGGCTAGTCTAGCTGGAGAAATTTCCATTTTCAGTAGAGGCCCGGGGAGAAAAGCTCCACAGAGTGAGATACATTCAGAGACGAAAAAAAATTTACATACAAACAAAAATTGTCATACAAAAATGTAATAGCAGTACTCATTATAATGAAAATCTAAGAGTTAGTAATAGAGTTTGCAAGCAAACATTAAAAATAAAAGATAACATTCTTATATATAAAAAATCTACTACAAGAGTTAGTTACTATAAACACTCCATACAGTTCAATTCTCAATTAACAAGTTGGAAAAATATTGAATGGATTAATATAGAAAGGAGTGAGGGTAAGGAGAATAAAAAAGGAGGGAATAGAAAGTGGTGAAAGTAAAAGTGGATGCACTGCAGAATAGTAGGTAGAGAAGTAAGGGGAAGAGAAAAGAAAGATAGAAAGCATGCAGAGTAGAAAGGAGAAGAGAAATGGTTTTATTAGGTAGTAATAGTGATAGACTAATCAGGTTTATTACAGGAGCAAAGCCAGTGATTTTGGAAATGCACTTTAATGTTTTGTTTGAAAAGGGGCAATGAAGTTATCTTTGTTATGCTAGTGGGTAACAAATTCCATTTTGTCTCAATAGCATTGGTAAATAGAGAGTCACCAGCATTATTATTTGACTTTGTTGAACTTGTCAGAAGTCTGCTGGATGAGCGGAGAGAGTTGAGATTTTTATAAGGGATTATGAGTTGTGAGAGTATGGGGGTATTATTAGGTTGGTACAGTATTTTATGGGCAATGCAGAGTTGATGGATTAAAAGATAGTTCTGAAACTCAGGCCAGCCTAGAAGTTTTAAGTTGACGCAGTGGTGAGTTCTATAGGGATTACCAGTAGCAAAGCGGGCAATGTTATTATAACAGGTTGCCAGTTTGTTAAGGCTGGTTTTTTTGAGGTTAGTGAAGATAGGCGCAGCATATAGAAGAGTTGAAATAAGATGAGAGTGAGCAATCCTTGTTCTGGTAGATGGTGTAAGAAAAGGTCTGATTCGATATAAGGATCCTATCTTTCTGTTAACTAACTTTATGGAGTTGTTAATGTGTAGGTCGAAAGAGAGATTATTGTCAATTGTAATACCTAACAATTTAGTTGAAGTGTCGGGTAAGATAACAGTGGCGCTGTTTGAAGAGATGGAGAAATGTAAGGGGGAGGTTCTAGATGTGGGAGTAAAAAGAAGAAGTTTGTTTTTTTTGGCATTTAGTAAGAGGAAGCGACTAGAGAACCAAGTTTCTGCTGTACTGAATACTTTTTGGGTGAGAGAGATTAGTTCTGGGGTAGATGGAGCTGAGCAAATGAGTGTCGAATCATCTGCATATTGAATGCAGGTTGCTTGAGGGATTATTGTTTGGAGATCATTAATGAAGAGGGAGAAAAGAAGTGGGCCAAGGATAGAGCCTTGAGGAACCCCAATGGAAACAGGCAGGAGAGATGAGATGTGATTATCCCAGAGAACAGCTTGTTTTCTGTTAGTGAGGTAAGATTTAAACCATTTAATAGCTGGGGGATCAAATGAGATGGATTCGAGAGTATTAAGTAATAAGGGGTGGTTTACCATATCGAATGCTTTGGAGAGGTCAATAAAGAGGGCAGAAGAGAGTAAGTTGTTGTTTCGGTTCTGGTTTATAGTCTCTACAAAGGAAAGCAGGGCAGTGGTAGTACTGTGATGTGGTCTAAAGCCATGTTGGCAGTTTGCTATTATGTTATGCTTTGAGAGATATTGTACAAGTTGAAGGTGGATACACTTTTCCATAATTTTGGACAGAGGTGAGAGGAGAGCAATAGGCCTATAGTTGGAGTAGTCAGTTGAGTTTCCACCTTTGTGAAGAGGGATTATATGAGATACCTTCCATACTTGGGGATGATTCCTTCACTAATTGTCCTATTTATAAGAATAGATATAGGATATGCAACAACCTTAGCAGCCTTTTGAAGAAAAAGGGAAGGGAGTTTATCAGCAGAGGGGGTGCATGGTTTTAGCTTGAGAAGAAGTCTGTGAATATATGATGTGGAGATAGGTTGTAGAGAAAAGTTAAAAGAGGAGTTGGTTAGTTTACTTAGAGGACAGAAGTTGTTGGCATTAAGTTGTTTAGCTAGTGCTTGAATGGTTTCTGTGAAGAATGAGTTAAGAGCATCTGCAGTCTGTTGTGGGGTATCAGGGTCTGCATTTAGAGGGGAAGGTGTTTTGGAAGTTCCTGGTGAGAGGAGTTTATTGATTGAGGACCAGAAAAGTTTAGAATTGTTAAGATGGGTTTGTTGTAGGTCAATATAGAATTTCTTTTTATCGGCTATAACTGCTTTTTTAGTTAGATTTCTATGCTGTCTGAAGAGTAGGAGATCTGTTTTATTTCGGTGGGATCTCCAACTAGCCCAGACTTTATTCCTAGCGAGAATAAGATTTTTGGTTTCATGGGAGAGCCAAGGGGCTGTATTGGATTTCATTCTAATAGCACGTTCTGGTGCATGTGCGTCAAGAATGGATAAAAATATTTTGTTAAAATGTAGTACTGCATCTTCAAGAGGGAGTGTTTTTAATGGGTTCCAGTTACATGCGCTGAGTTCGGCTTGAAATAGGTCAGGATTAAAATGTTTGATGGTACGTATTTTTCTAGTAATGTGGGGATTTGGACAGTCAGTTTTTTCATTTGTTATAAAAGTTAAGGAGTGGTCACTAACATCGTCTGGCAAGGTTCCTACTTTGTAATTAGTTTTTAGTCTGTTTATAAGTATCCAGTCTAAAATGCTTTCTCGATTAGTGTGTTTATTGAGCCTAGTAGTCAAGGTAATGGTTTGGGTGAAGCCGTGAAGGTTAATATGGGATGAAGGATTTTCAGCATTAATGCTATTCCAGTCTATGTTCTGGTCTCCTAGAATGATGGTTTCCTGTGGATAAGTAGCTGATATGCAACTAAGATAATCTTCGAGTATTGGAATATTGTTACCAGGAGGCAGGTACATACAGATGATATATATGGATTTTTTGGAATTTAATTGGAGTTTGATAATGATGGATTCTATTTTGCTATCTTGACATGATAGGGGTGGAAGGCTAGTGATATTAAGGTGTTTTTTGAAAAGAATAGCAACACCACCACCTTTTCTTTTGGGACGATCGAGTCTTAGTATGTTATAGCCTTGGGGAATAATTTCAGTGTCTTTAGTGCTAGGTTTTAGCCAGGTTTCTGAGAGGCATAGAATATCAAATGAGTGTATGTGAAGGAGGGCATGAATGTATGGTACTTTGTTGTTTAAGCTTTGGGTATTAAGATGTCCGATTAAGAAGCTATTATTGGTTTTGGGCATATATACTGTGGGGGAAGAGAGTGAAGGGCCAGGGTTAGGGTGGATATCACCATCTTGAAGGGTAGGATTGCTACATTTGATAACCAGGTAGAGTCTATGTAAGGTTAGATTTTTATTTTGTTATAAGTTGTCAAGACATAGTTGAGATGTCTAAGTCTGTGGAATTTTGGTAGTTGATAATTGGGGTTGATGAAGTAAAAGGATAGGAGATAAGTGGAGTGGTGAATGTAGAGGTGTGTTTATGTGGAAGGAGGGATGGAGTATCAAGTGATATCTTATAAGAGGATAGGAGATAGATTGAGCATAGGGTGGAGAGTAGCAGGAATGACAGTAAATGCTGGCTAGGCAGGTAGGAGCCATGGTAAGATGAGTTTGTGAAGTTAGAGAAGGTAATAGAGTGTATGGGAGGCAGGATGTAAAAGGGGTATTCTACTGTAGAGTAGATATAAAGGTATAATAGCAATAGGGAAGAGTGGACAGTAAAGTGTTAAGGATTAAAGTGGGATAGATAAGTAAAAGATGTAGAGAGGAGGAATGCGAAAAATACAGTGGGAGTGTGTTGTAGAGGTGGGGTGTGTGTGGATGGGAGGAAGTTTGAGCGGGAAGGAGAAGGATTGGAGGTGAGGGATAGGGGAGTGGCTAACAGTACTATAAGGTTAGGACCCCTGGGGGTGGGTGGGAATTGGGGGTAGGGAGGGGAGCGGAGTGAGCCCGCAGGGCGAACGGAGCGGGTACACACAACAGAGGTGGAGAGCGGAGACAATCAGAAATGCAGGTAGGTATGGCAGGAGCAAACAGTATATGGAAGGAAGAGAAAGACAGGAGACCAAAGTAGACCAGAGGAATAGAAATAGGTATGCAGGAGTAGGTAGAAAACAAGCAGTAGGAGGTAAGGTCGAGAGGGGTGAGGTGGAGCTGAGAGGTCAGGCAGAGTACTGGAGCAGTACCAGCACTATTAGCAGGGAGATAGGCAGACTGTAAGATAGAATATCGAGCTTAAGGGAGATAGGGAAAGTAACAATAACTTTAAGGGCTGATTCTAGGCATGAGAAGTAGTGAAGGAGAAAGAGAATAAGGAGAGTGCCACCTAGTGGCTAGGGCAGAAAAGAGAGGGAAAAATCTCAAGAAAAAAGAGAGTAGTGTAGAGGCAGGAGAAGGCAAGAGTAAGGGGATATGAGAAGGAGATGTACCGGCTGCTAGGCACACAAGCACAGGGAACTAATAACTCTATAGGTTGACTGGAGCAGAGGCTAAGAAATCATCAGTGCAAAGCCCATAACCTACTTTGGTTCCTTGATGGAGGAGTAAATAAGGGAGGCAGATAGTCTTTCAGTACTGTAGGCAAGGCAGGAAATCGCCCGACACCTGTAGGGCGAAGGCAGGTCAAAATTCAAAAGGGGTGAGCTGATAAATTTCTAGGGGGAAAGGAAGACGGGTGGGGGAGGGAGAAAAAAATAACAGTGTTAGCATTTGTATTAGAGTGAAGGTATGCAGTGGAAACAAATAACAAGGAAAATCAAGGTAAAACAGCAGAATAAACTTGCAATCTAACACAGATCAATATGCTTGACTAATACAAAGGTTACATAGGCAAATACAAAAAAGCAAACATAGAAATGACTTTCACTCTAGCATTCATATCTAAGTAACAGACTCTAAAGACTAGGCATAGTATGTAACAATGCTCCTAAGAGCAGGCAGGTAATAGCAGGTCTAGTATATATTATATCCAGTTCACTCCTGACATAAAGAGGTAATAAGTCGTATAGGACTTATGGGCAATATAATGTAAGCCTGGTCAGTTTCGCTATTGGTAGGTCAGTCTCGCAAGAGGTACAAGTACTGTAAACCAGAGCATTAAGCACTAAGTAATGCATAAAGTAACTGTAGGGGTTTTAACAGAGGTATTCCAGAGAGGACTCCACCTAAAGTAGTGGACGCTGACTCGCAAGGAGCATTTAGCGTTTTCACACAGCAAGGTCTAGTAAAAGCCTTTAATAAAAGGGCAGAATGGCTGGTTAAACACATAAAACAGGTTAGCGACAGAGGCGCCTTTAGCTACAAGCCATTAGTACAAGGTTATTTAGTAAGGCGACTGGCAGTAAGCGTTTTGCAAAGTTAAACACGCCAGGTGTAGATGTAGAAGCACCGCCCTTAAGCAAGTAGAAGCACTTGCAAAGTTAAACACGCCAGGTGTAGATGTAGAAGCACCACGTGGGTGGTGCAGGTAGGTAGTAGATGGCTATAACTACTGGAAGTCAGAATAGCTCTACTGCAATATAGGGATTAGACCCAGGCCGCACGCTTAACCATATAGTCACCCTTAGCGTTGTTAAGAATGCAGGAGAAACCCAGATGGCAGTTAGCGTGTTTGCGAATGCAAATACGCCAGTTGTAGGTATAGAGAGCACCACGAGGGTGGCGCAGGTAGATAGTAAAAGGCTGCTACCATAAAATAGTTGGAAAAACTCTACTACAGTATAGGGTTTACACCCAGGCAGCGCCCTTAACCATAAGACCACCCTTAGCATTGTAAAGAATGTAGGGGCAAGCCAGATAGCATGTGTTTGTGATGAATAACTTAGAATAACAGAATATGCAACAAGTTCACTTAATTTAAAAACATCAATGCAGCGTTTCAAACAAGGCAGACAACAGCAAACTTGCGACAAGGTCCATACGCTCAAAGAGCGATAAACATATCAACAATAATTTACAAACATGAATGCAGTGTTTCAAACAAGGCAGACAACAGCAAACTTGCGACAAGGTCTCATACCTCATAAGGTAATGTAGAGTTGCAATCACTTAACAGTACTGTTGTAGTAAGCACTGTTACCCACACTGTGCTACATAAATAAAATGTGTAGGAATGTCTGTATATGACTGTTGTAATCCCAAGAGGTCAAATAGTAAAACTGAAAGAGACTTTGACAGAAAACACTTAAAAGACAAACAACAAAATCCAAATAGCACACTCAACTGCAACGTGATCTGTTGTACTTTTTGCACAGACAGCCATGGTTCGAATCCTGGGAGTGGTAGTAGGCTGTATGCAGAGTCATACCCCACAACTGTACAGATATGTCCAGAATGTCCAGTAAATCAGCCCATAGCTGCTGCCTGTCCTCCTAGCAAATCAGTGGGAGGATCCCAGACATTTAGGCAGCAAATAAGACATAAAAACTGATTGTCAGGCATCTATAAGAACAAACCTGTCACTCTAGCGACTCCCCAAAATGTTATGAGAGTAATTAGCCAAGTATGTCCCATCTCAACCCCCATATTGCCAAGCTGTGACTAGAGTGTGTACAGTAAGAGAGTAAGATGTATGTGCATAATAGTAATGTAGAAACTGGTAATTTGTGTGGCAACATTCAGGTAGTGCTAACAAACATTGCTCTCATAGGTCTGTCAGATACGAACACTGTGCCTATAAATAAAATATTGATATCCTGTACTGGTACTGTTTACTCTGGTATTGAATGGCATTGTTAGTGTTGCAGTTGCTCAGAATAATAGGGTATTACTCATCACTGTCACCCACACTGTACTACCTAATACAACTGTCTAGGAAATCCTGTATAAGAGTGTTGTAATAACAAGGTCAGAATGTAAAAACCACAGGAGAATTATAGACATAAATTAGACAAGAGATACAAAGCAATATATATATAGCACACTCAACTGTGATGGACCATGTTTTATTTTTAGCAGACACAGCCATGGTTCGAATCCTGAGAGTGGTTGTAAGCTGTATGCAGAATCATACCTCATAAGTGTACAGAAATGTTCAGAATGTCCTGTTATTCAGCCCATATCTGCTGGCTGTTATCCTGTCCCCTGCCATATCAGTGTGCTACTTTCTGACATATAGGCAGCATTTCATGTCATATAACTGACTGTCAGACCTGTAAATATTTGAAAAATGTCAAATAAAACAAACTTGCCATTGTACAAGTCATTAAAGGTTTAAGAAGGCAATAGTTGAAATATGTCCCGGTTCACCTGCATGTGGTGAAGACATACCCAGTGTGTGTGCAAAAAGAGATGGACAGGTATGTGCATAACATCAACATGGAATCTGGAAGTATGTGTAGAAATAGTTAAGTAATATTAACAAACAATACCTCCACAGGTATGCCAGGTAAGAGGTGTATACTGCAGATAAAAATCAGGTCATCTACATAGGTGTTGACAGCCATACCATTGTCCAAACTAAGGCAATAGGGTAGTGTACTAATACCTGTAAGGTACAGATCACAGCACTGACTAGGAAAGTAATGCGAACTACAGGAATATACTAGTTGTTAATTGACACCCCCCCCACCATATCTGCAACAATAAACTAAATACACAGCTCAATCGGTATGCACTGAATTAACTCTACTGTTGGGACATATGTCTTATTGTTTGATAATTATTTAAATTTGTTTCTGTGCATGCGCTATGTTGAAATACTCCCACATTGGTGGCATGCTGTTGTAATGACCACTGTGGTCCCATATATGCATGTGCTGTGTTTGCTATGCAACTGTTCCATATCTGGTGTTTGGGTTAATGGGAATATCTATGCATGCTGTTATACCAAATCCTGGAATGTGTTGACTATTACTAACCCACATATGTTGATAAAATTTGCACACCATGGCACGTTTGGAAAGGCTGGTCCCAGCGGACCCACCTATCCCACCTCAGCTGGCCATTGCACCATGAACCAGCACATCTGGGGCCCAACCCAAGACCTCCTCATTCATTGGGCCTGCACTACCTTTGGGTGGAACAGCCTGAGGGTATGGGGCTCACCCCCCCCCCTGGGAGCAGGCACAGACAGGAACCTGTCACCCGTCGCCAAGTCTGGGTCGTGGTGCAGGGAGGTCGGAGATCTGCTATGCCAGCTTGAGGGCCATGTGTCACAACTAGAGGGTCAGCCTGGCTCTCCTACTCAGCCCCCAGCACAGCCACCTTTGGGGCTGTGAAGGTGCAGTGGTGACTGCCCATGGGTGGGGACTTCAGTCCCACTGTTTCCACTAGGAGGCTCATGGGCTTCTGATTTCTCAACACCCCTCCCATCAAGGTGTTTATCCACCACATGTGTCATATACCACACCTGTAATCATCTTGTTTGTATTGTCTGTTAACCTACCCAACCTATCTCCCCAAATATACCTACTATCCCTCCCCAACATCGCACTCTCACCTGAAAAAAAAAGGCAATCTGCTCCCCCCATAAAATCCCGCCCCATTCACAGCTGTACATTACACACACATGTCCACTGGTCACATGTAATCTGGTCTAATTGGCTTACCAACATATTATTGTTGTCCTCACTCCTCTCTTAGGGGTATGAGTGTCCAAATCTATCTCCAAATTCAGTGTATCTGCACAGCTGTTGCTGTAGAAGAAATGGGCAGCTATGGACCTTCCCTACATCCCTCCTGCACATCCCTAGCTATTTTCCCTACTGTCTTTCCCTCTTTGTGCCCCTTTTTTACCACTTTCCTATCAACCCTTTTTCATTTCTTTTAAAGAAATTAGCACGGATGTAAGTGGGAGTAAGCACGTTTAAGCAACATTAAGTGAGTTTAAGCTTGTTTGTGCAGGGGTAAGCAATGCCTACACAGGTTAAGCAATTGAGAAGCTAAATCAGTATAAGAAACTGTAACCGGAAGTTAACATTGCTTGCCTCCATGCAAACCTGCTCAAACCTGCTTACAACTGCTTAAAAGTGCCTTAATTACTCTGTATCCAACGGCCCTTGTTCTGCCCAGCAACAAAATAAACAGCCTCTGCATGGCACGAACTCAGGACCCTGCACACCATAGCCAAAGTTATTTACCACTAATCCATGTCAGATATACATCACCCTGATGTTTTCACAAATATATCATCCAGCACAGTCATTCAACAGTACAGGAAATGTATTTAAACATGTAGATGTATATATTTATTTATGTATTTATTTATTTTACATGTGTTAACCGTGTTAGTCTGACTGAGCTTTTGGCTCATTTTCAACAGAGACCCGGGGAGAAAAGCTCCTCAGTGAATAAAATGTAACAAAGTCCCATTACAGTCATCAAAAAAGTTACTATCAGGTTACAATAGTGTGTGTGTGTGTGTGTGTGTGTGTGTGTGTGTGTGTGTGTGTGTGTGTGTATTTCTATCTAAATAGCTATATAAATATATATATATCTGTCTCTCCATATATGTATGCATACATCTATAGATATATATGTCTACATAAATATGTCTACATGTATATGTCTATATATAAATAGATATGTAAGTATATATATATATATATATATATATATATATATATATATATATATATGTGTGTGTGTGTGTGTGTGTGTGTGTGTGTGTGTGTGTGTGTGTGTGTGTGTGTGTATAGATATATAACTATAGATATAAAAGAGAACATAACAAATACATTTATGACCACAGGCACCGTTAATGGGGGTGAGGGGGGCCAAGCTACATACGTCTTGTAAGTATTCATATTACCCCCATCTGCCCTGCAATACAATACCAATTGTTGCAAGTCCTATAACCAGGACCCGTCACAACATGAGTGCAAGATGTTAACGTAGATGGAGCTGGCAGTAAATCTAGGAGTTCAATAGTGTGTCCTTCAAAGTTGTGGTTTTTCAATGTTATGGTATAAGGATTATGATTTTCAAAATTGTTGACTTTGTGATTATGATAGTAACCATATAGCTATATACATACATTCATGTTCCCACTAAATCCAAGATCACAGAATTCTGGGGGAAAAAAATGTCCTTAAATCCTAGTATTCCACTTTCTCACCTTCTTAGCCATTATAAAGTCTTCCAATTAAAATGTTAGTCATTGAAAATGCACACCTCCATTTCAAGCTTGACTGACATGCATTTTGACCTAAAGGACAGGATTCAGGAGATATTAAGTAAGCATATAAACATATGTAAAAAAATGAAGGGGTGCAATATATAAATAAAATAAAAATGTATTATATTATTCATGATAGCTTTCTATTTCTCCTAAATGTTAATGTCAAAGTAACTATAATTAATTTTTGTCATATCCAGTGAGGCATTAAATAGACTGCAGTGTTGATATTATTTTATTGTATAGCAAAGCATTTTGTCACTATGATATACACCTAAAGTGTGATAAGGGACTTAGGGATACAGGTGGACAGTAGTCTCACCTTCAATAACCACATCACCACAACAGTCAGGAAATCCTTCTATGTGGCACACCTCATCACTAAGGGCTTTTCATCCAGAAAAAAGGAGGTCATTGTCCCACTGTACTCATCCCTCATTAGACCCATTATAGAATGCAATGTCCCATTTGGTATGTACCTCTCAAGACATCTGCAACAACTGGAAAGGCCGCAGAAATACCTCACTAAAAGAATCACAGGCCTAAAGCAGATGCCTTATGCTGGCCACCTTAAAAAACTCCAGCTATACTCTGTCACATATTGTCTACTCCGAGGAAATCTCTGCTTAACATACAAGGCCATGTCAAACCCTGAGCTGTTGGACATGCTACACTTAAAGAAATCCCACTCCCTCAGAGCCACATGCTCCAGGGATCTAAACCTTGCCATCACAATAAACAAAACATGCTGGAAGGATAGGTTCCTGACCCAGAGAATCCCCAGACTCTGGAATAGATTGCTCATACATGTCAAGCAGAGTGCCTCTTTGGTACTCTTCAAAAGAAACCTTGATGATTGGATGGGAGAAAGGAAATTCACCCCGGGGATCACGTCAGTCACCCTGCTAGAGAGGGGTCCAGGGAAGTAAATAGTGTGGGAAGAAATAGACAAGGAATTGTTATGGCTAGGCTTGTATAGGCCCTAGGGCTGATAGCCTAGTACCAACTTATGAACCTATGAACCTTTGCCCTTATATTACTAATGTTTTCTACTGCTTTTTCAAGACTGTCAGTTTAAATCAAAAAAAAAAAAGAAAAGAAAAAAACACTATGACTAACAAAAAAAAAAAAAAAAGGATACCTATGTTCTTTCCAAACATACCATGGAATACCCTGACCACACCTTTAAATTTTTCTTTTTTCATTTTAGAACAATTTGTCCTGTCAGATAGAGGCGTCGTTGGACACCCAATCTGGAAAAACGTGAACTTCGCTGGCAATTGAAACTTAATGCCATGAACTGGCCTGGTTTGAATGACCAAATATCCATCACCTTCATTTTGAAACTGAAATCTTTAGAAAGGTGATGGCTGCAATATGTTGGCAGTACATTATTAGTATGTAAAAAATCAGAAGCGCATGTATAAACCAACTTTAATTTTGTTGTAATTCATGTCAGTTTTCTACCTGCATGGCCCCTTAAATTTTCTAAAAATCCTCTTTAAATCCTCCCTAAGGAAGTATGACATCACTGGGGGCTTGGCATTCATGTGATCTATTTCCCTTCCTTAGATTGATATATATATATATATATATATATATATATATATATATATATATTTGGCATTATCTGTAAACTAAAACCAGCCCTCTTACATTAAGAGGGCCCCCTGTACCCTTGTGGCAGAGGAATGTAGCAAACGACCCATCTGAGTTGTAGTCTGAGTTGTAGATTGTTGGAATAAGACTCAGTACTGAGCATTTCCATTGGCAAGGTTGTTTGAAAATTGCTTGTTTTAAAAAAGAAACTTTACAGTTGTTGCATAAGCCCCACATTTGCATGGGTTTGCATCTGTTTTAACACAGCTCCACAGAGTTTGGCAATCAGCCACAACTCTAATATCTTCATCTGAGCTATTTGAGGCATCTGTTTGCATGTAGCGCACTTTCACATAGCACCACACAGTGGAGGTAATCATCGGTGGTTATAGATGCAAAAGCTAAAGTAGATTTATTTTCCCTTAGACGCTGCCCTGTGCTCCAACTGAAGAGTCCCTTAAATTGCACTTGCTGCTCAGAGAGCATCTCAGCTGGGCTTTTTGCAGCATTTGCCGCTTTAACTGAAATTTCTGAATCCCTAATAGTCTCATACCCCTTGAGAGCCCCAACAGTATAGACCCAGCAGTAAGCCCCGGATTAAATCACATCCTTCCTCATTAAATTAAGCAAATTTACCGTGCGACCCTTATATAGTGTTGATTTTCTTTGGCTACTTAGGTAATTTAAGAAGGCTGGCCTTGCTTAAAAAAAGAACTATGGAGGAAGAAAGACTGCTATCAATACGCAGAAGACATGATGAGACAGAAGCAGCCATCTCTACCAAAGCGGCTAAGACTGTCAATCATCTTCCCCCCAGGCTGGCATATATATATATATATATATATATATATATATATATATATATATATATATATATATATATATATATATATATAATATATATATATATATATATATATATATATATATATATATATATATATTGGATCCTCTTATAATGACACCAACAGCTAGGCCAGTAATTAAAATTAATTTCCTTTTGATTTTATTTTGCTATCATTCTTTGTATTAGTGGCATACTGCTCAAGGCTAATTTCAAACCAATTTCGATTACATATTCAGAGAGCTCTATCGTGTCCTTTATCATATGATACAAGAAGGAATGTCTCAAGTCTTTCACTACCATGTGTGCAATGATCAGATCATATGTGTACCTAGGGTGAAGGGAAAAGGAGGCCTTAGTGATATTGTGCAACCAGACACCAAAGAGGAAGCTATCACCTTGTCTTTACCCAGCCTGGTGAGTAGTGCATTTGTGTGCCTGACTATGGCATCACCTATGACTAAGATGTTATCAGACGTTCTGGCTTGGCCTTAGGGGCTATGGGTTGCCAGTTGAGTGACCCCTTTTTATATATACTTTTTGTGTGGTATCTGTGAATGTTATTTGCCTGTTGGTGTGATGCTGAGTGTCCTGTGCTTCTTCTTCATCTAAGAGCTTCTTTTCATGGGTTCATAGATTAGAACTAGCCTAAATGCTTTTGTGGGCTATCTTAAGCCTAGCCAATTACCCCATGTAAGAATCAAACTCTGCACCTTGTGTCTGTAAAGTAAAAACCTTAACCAAACCATTATGCCACCCTCCCACCCTTTTGTTTTTGGCAGGTATTTTTATTTTAGGCCCTCAGCAGAAGACGTCTTTGCTTATTTAGGATATGGTGGATAAAGTTCTGTGAGGATGGCATCAGAATTTACAACATGTTGGGTACAGTCAACAATTTTAACAATGAGGCTGGCCTCCAAGGTTAGTAGATACTTGCACCTCTCACAAAAAATCTTCTAGTAGAAGAATCAAATAGTTGTCACTGAGTATCAGCTAGTTTGTACTTTGCCCCAAGGTGGCTAGTATTATCCCTCTGGCAACAGGTAGTCTGATAAATTGTGAATTCATGACATACAGTGACTGGTGTGAAAGAGAGTATTATTGCATAATGATGAAATGTACATGGCACAGGGGATGCATATATCCATGCACACTGAGAGGCTATGAGTCAACATACCATAGTTACAACTATAAATGTACAGTAGCAAAAATCTGAGAATTCAAAAGACAGGAAGGAGAGAAGCAATAACTTGTGTATATTTGAAGCAGTGACTATCAAATAAGCTTGCCACAACAACGATTTTGTGCAAGTGATTTGGCTCAGTGCTAAAACAGTAGACTAGCACAGTGATGAGACAATATGTAGTTTGTAGTAATGACTGGGCTCAGTCTTGGAATGCCCACAACAAACTAAATCAGTAAGGGCAATAGTTAATAATGACTACTAAGTTGTTTCAGCTGCCACAGCTGCAGTTTATTGCAAATTTACAAATCACAGCAAAGACTAGACCTAGAATAAAAATGCCCACAGTTATAAGAGTAGTGAAATGAGACAATAAGTGGTATGCCTACTGCAAGAATAAACTTTACCTGAATGATTATGATTACTATTTGCAAGTATATTTGGAGACTATTCCTGAGTGTATACTCTGCACTTGTGCATCTGCAATTGTCTGCATCCATATGGGATATGACATTGCCCAGTTGGATGATGTTGTCTACTAGTTTTGGTACCCAGTGGGTAAGTGTCAGAGGTGACACCACTTTAGCAGAGGTTTTTAGAGAACCAGGTGGTGCAACATTTGGAACTGTCATAAATAGGTCTCCACAGTGTGCAACTGTGCTGCAGACTATACAGCACTTCCAAAATGTAGTGGATTTTTCTTCTCAGGTCAAGTCAGACTACGTATCCTCAGATATAATTGCATAGATGCAATCTGGCAGATAAGAGCAATAATCTCCACAGATGCATTTATTTAAAAAAAACTAGAGCACACAGACCAATAAAAAATACACTGCCCTGAAACGCGTAGAAACTTTCACTCAGAATAACAACACCCCCACTCTCACTAGGCGATTACTTGGTAAACTAGTTCTAAATGTAGAGATAAATCACAGCACAAAAATACAGCTTGGCTTTAAAAATCAGCATGTTGTAATTAAAGTACAGAAACAGAAAACTGTACTTCTCAAATGTAGTAGGTTTTGGTTATAAGGTCAAATCCTAGTAGATAACCTACAGCATTCTCCTGTAGTCACAATCCAGCAGAGTAGGGAATACATATTCTTCCACTATTGTTTTGTACAGCTGGGCCACTTGTGTTTCCCTAGGCATCACTCTAAAGTTGGCACCAGATCAATTATCCTTCCTAATACATACCTGGAGGTACTATGAGATCTAAGTCTGCATTGTATGTGTGCCTACGTGTATTGGGTCAGTCAGCTGTATTTCCATATCTGTATCTTTGACTACAGTATGCTATGGCCACATATCTATCACTTTGACTATAGCATGGTGTGCCCTACATCTATCTCTCTCTCTCTCTCTTACAGTATAGTACAGTATTGTGCACCGTATCTCTGTCTCATTTACTACAAAACGGCATATTTAGGTTACTGTTATGTGTATAGCAGTCATCTTACAAGTGACAGCAGTTTAGAATATATAACTATACCCTGTTGAATTCACAAATGTCTGTATGTGCAGAGAATGAGGTGGATGACAGAGGCTAACCAATTTCATGTCCGCTACAAGAACTCAGGATCCATGTGTGGTTCCTGTTGGTGGTAAAAGGTGCCTACCAAACTTGGAGACCAGAACGAACCATCATGGACATCCAAAAAACTCTTAAAATCCTTTATCAATGGTTCATTTTAATAAAGGATTTTAAGAGTTTTTTAGATGTTCATGGTGGTTCGTTCGTGATTTATTCACTGCATTGCCTTGTCTTTCACAGAACACCTTTAGCTGCTAACAGGTTTGTTTTGGGCTGTTTTAAACTTGGAGACCAGGCGTGGCAGGTGCTGATCCATGACATCAATGCTATGGGTGGACAGAACTGCACACTGCATGTGTGTCAATGACATAATACTGCATGTTAAGGCAAGGACACTTTCTGCAGCAACTGACCAGTCAGTCATAGGGAAGTGGATATCAGAGAGAACAGACTGACAGATCCTCAAGGACTTTTTGTCCATGCAGTGTAACAACACTACTGGGATCATTCCAGGTAGAATGGACACAAACATCAGGATGGGTCACCCCTGTACATGTTATTGGATGATGCACTAGGCTAGTTATGCAAGCATTAGATCCCTGAACATGTCAGTGGCTGATGCACTAGGCTAGTTATACAAGCATTAGATTTCATCACAGCAGCAATGAACTTGAAAATTATAATCATACTAAAACATATCTTGCTTATTTTTTTATTACAGGAACATATAAACATTCTGTTACCACATCAGGGTGGCAAAAGGGGTAGATTGGTATTGCATGGTACTTCTTGCATGGACACCATAAGCATAAATGTCATAGAGTCACAGCTGTAGGACAGATAGTCATGTTCACTTTGGTGTTTCTTTTGTTGTATATTTACAGGGCAGACTATTGCTGGATTGACAACTGTAGAGGCTGGAGTAGAACAGGCTGGTATTGTCACCCATTCAGGATTTGAAGATGGTGGCTAGACACAAAAATCTCAGTAACCATCAGATGACACAGTGGCAGTGTCTATCTCTATCGTGGGCAAGCATCCATCCACTTTATGAGGTGAAGCTGTGGCCTTGCCCACAGGCGAACTGGGGGCTGTACAGTATGAGTGCTGACTACCACCACTGAGGGAAGGTTACCTGTGGCTTTGAGTACCAGCAGTGCTTCCCTAGCAGCTGCAGCAGTAGATGAATGCATTTCATCTAAGTGGGTATGCCCACCATAGTGCAACCTCTCAGGAGTGACTGACACTGTCACATGCACAGCTGGCCCCTGATATGCAGGTGGCTCTCTGGAACAATCAGCAGATATGCCAGACTACTTCCCAGGCACAATCTACTGCTACTCAGTCCAACATGTTGCAGACACTGTGTTATGTGACATTTTTGAGGATGATGCCAAGTATAACTGACTACTCTGTGTGGACAAAGAGATCAGAAGTACTATAATGATTGGTCTTATTAGGTGAATGGCAGCAGTCACAAATTTCATGTCCACCTCAGTATGGAAGACTGCAAGTGTGCACACTGGTACTATTTCTCCAAATCAGGATAGGGTATGTATTAGGGGTGGTTGAGTAATGGGATCCATCAGAGTCTGCACAGTTCTCGCATGCACCTGAAAGTGTACAACACACTGTTAGTTTTCACAATCGATGGTGACAATGTCCAGCTCCATTAGTAGGATGCCTCACAGGTGGACTTCATCAAGGTTACAGTTCCACATTAGCACTTAATCCATGTTATGGGAGGCCCCAATTCCTGCATAGTCATGTATTGTCTTCCTAACCTCAATGCAGGAGGAAAATATCTCTGACATACTGCACCAGTCATCTTAAGACACTATGTCTATCAACACCTCTGCACATAATAATGGTGACCCAAATTCATCCTCCATTCCTGTGTAGTGTGTGTGGAGATGGTGAATGCACACTGAGACCCCATCCTGCACCAACCAGCATAGCCTTTTACTAATGTGATTAACATTCTGTGCATCATGTTTATTCTATGTAAAATGACACTGATACTGTGTGCTTGCCAGGGCCCTTAATTCTGGTCTATATGTCAGGGAATCACAAAACCTGCTCTGTTTTCTGCCTGTCACTATCTGAGAGATGTTACATAATTACTCCTTGCTCCTGCTCTACCTAATTTTCACAGGCAGGTGATGCTGTGTGCTTTCTATGACAGTAAAATGTTTGCATGGTCCTATTGTACCCATACTATAGAGCTGCTCTACCTGTTTCCTCAAGACCATCATATACATCATGTCACATGCTGAAACCATCTGGCAGTGTATAGCATGGTAATACAGCATTGCCTCACAGAAGTATTGTGAAAGTAGAAGTGGATTTTCACCTGGCTAAACATACTCCTGTTGATAACCAGAGACATGTTGACATGACACTAAAAGTTGAGACCTTCAAGTGTGAAAATGAAAAGCAAACTACTGAGGAAGAGCAGTCAAAAAGTATGAATAGTGCTAAAGGTGGTACACAGATGGATTTAAGCTAAAAGGATGTCCATCTACTGAGGCACTCGGTGATGAAAAGAAAATCAGATCCTGTAGAAAACTATCTACCACTGGAACTTGGAATGTAAGAACTATGAACCAAGGTAAAGCTGATGTCATTAAAGCTGAGATGACAATAATAAACACTAACATCTTGGAAAGTAGTGAACTAAAATGGCCTTGACTGGGTTAGTTTACATCAGATAATCATCATCATATCTTGTAATGCAGACAAGAATCCTTGAGATGAAATGGAGTAGCTCTCAATGCTAATGTTGGCAAAATCTTTGGTTTGTTACAAACCAAGGCAGGGAAACAGTTTGCTAATGCTGCTGTGCTGTTGATAGTGAAACACTCAAGAGACAAACTACATTGCAAGAATGAAGTAAAAATTGCTAGAATCAGTTGTTTTCTACAGACAGACCTCCAGATTCACTATCCTTCCATGCAGGTCTAGCTTAGTCCTGCACAGAAGTGGCCGTTTAGGAGGAGGACGGCAGTGCGCCATGTATATCAATGAAGGCGTGCTGCCTGAGCACCTAAATGGACAAGGAGCATGTACGAGTGCAGGGGGCATGTCTGAGAGCAGAGCTCTCAGAATATACATGCCCCTGCAATGAAGGACAGCAGTGTATGAATAAGAATGAGTGAGACCGCTCATAGGTGTTTGCATACCCCCAGCAACATCCCCCCCAAGTTTATAAGAGCAATAGTTAAAACATTAAATATAAAGAAGTGTTTTTTTTTATAAAACAGATTAAATTTAACCATAGTTGTGTGGGTTTGCCCATCGCTTAGCTACGGATAATGCAGCTTAAATGGCACAAGAGGATAAAAAGCAAGATATACACAAATGAAGCAGTACAGCAATATTGTAGTGGGCAGAGCATTTGCCTTATGAGCAGTCATTCCAGGTTCGAGTCCCACGTCAGTAAAATCCATTTTCCATGTCAAATCACTTTATGATCAATTTATTTTGTTGCATAAACTCCGACATAACATATATTTGTGAACTGGAGTACTGCATTAAATGCAGATGTGAGGTGTCATTGTCATAATGTTGTAAAGTCCACAGATAATCACAAGTGCCCCATACAGTATATGTACACAGGAACCAGGGATACAAATGGAAGGTAAAATGTGTAATGAATGATAAATCCATACAGTTTCCAAATCCACCACCTTCCCAAGAACCATTAGACATTACTGTCTTAATTAGTGCGGTGTTAAGTGGGAGTAAGCACTAGTAAGCAAGAGTAAGCATATTTAAACAGTAGTAAGCTAGTTTAAGCCTGTTTGCATGGGGGTAAGCAATGCACACACAGGTTAAGCAATATTGAAGCTAATTCTCTGTAAGCATATTTAACCGGAGGTTAGCATTGCTTACCTTCATGCAAACCCATGCAAATCCACTTACAATTGCTTAAAAGTGCCTTAATCACTCTGGATGCATCAGCCGCTGTTCTGGCCAGAAGAAAAATACACAGCCTTTGCAGGTCTTAAACCCAGGACACTGTACATTATAGTCACAATAGTTAACCACTAAGCCATCACAACTGTACATAAAAATTGAGATATCACCAAACAGATCCTCACTATAGGAAATAAAATTGAACATGTGAAAGGAATCTATATACAGTTTTATATTGTATAACTTACTACAGGACATAAATATGTGAAGTGGAGTACTTCATTAAGCCCAGATGTGAGGTGTCATTGTAATAAAGTGTTAAAATCCCCTAATAAACACAAGGACCCCATACAGTGTACATACACATGAATCATGGATACCAAACACATATATAACATGTAATGAATAATAAATCAATGCCAAATGGCAAATATAATGCAAATTAAATATTAAGCAATGCTAAGCATTGCACAGCCCAGCTTAGTAGGTGTAAGCAATGTGTAGGCCAGCTAACTCAGTCTGCCCATTGGTATACCCCTTTATGCAATGCCAACCTTAGGTAAGCAGGTTTGCCCAAAGCTTAGTATTTTCAAAACCATCCAATCACAGCAAAGTGCGGAAAACCAGCCCTATTTAAACCCAACAGGCGGGAATACATCTCATAACTGGTTGTAGCTTCCCCTTGTAAGCACTATGTCTGGAATGGGAGATGCACTTTCGGGCACAATGCTGGGGCATCCAAGAGTCCAGAGTCATGGCAGGACTCCTTGTGAAAGACAATGACCAGAGACTGCTGCAGGGCCAGTACTAGGGTTCCCAATATAAAGAAGAAGTCTGGGACCATCTGGCCCATGACCTCACCAGTGCCACTGGTAAACCCCGAACTGGTGAGCAGGTCAGGCCTTACTATGATGACCTGAAGAAGAGAAAGAGGGATATCTTGGATCAGTGGATCCAAGAGGCTAGGAGGACAGGGAATGGCACAGCCATGTGTAAGTGTCAGTCCACTACCTGCTTACTAATTGCCAGCTCATGTATATTATGGATAGGTATGGGTAAATATTCCTCTTATGTCTTTCACAGCGGCAGGTGAGCAGGCTGCAAACTAGAAAGCCCATGGCTGTAGACTGCAGTGGTTGTGACGTGAGGCAGGTTAGTAATACTCTTGCATGTACTGTCATAGGAAATAAATCTAAAAGTAGTATTAAGTTAATTGTCTGTATAAAACCTGTATTGTTTAAGGCATGTACTGCATACACCAGAGAACAGGGCAAGAAGAGTCTCATATAGGTTGTATGTAAATAAAAGCATAATAGCCTGACAATAAAGGTCTAACTGCTAGACTGCATGTGTTCTGTCTGGTATCATATGGTAATGTAGAGTTGCAATCACTTAACAGTACTGTTGTAGTAAGCACTGTTACCCACACTGTGCTACATAAATAAAATGTGTAGGAATGTCTGTATATGACTGTTGTAATCCCAAGAGGTCAAATAGTAAAACTGAAAGAGACTTTGACAGAAAACACTTAAAAGACAAACAACAAAATCCAAATAGCACACTCAACTGCAACGTGAACTGTTGTACTTTTTGCACAGACAGCCATGGTTCGAATCCTGGGAGTGGTAGTAGGCTGTATGCAGAATCATACCCCACAACTGTACAGATATGTCCAGAATGTCCAGTAAATCAGCCCATAGCTGCTGCCTGTCCCCCTAGCAAATCAGTGGGAGGATCCCAGACATTTAGGCAGCAAATAAGACATAAAAACTGATTGTCAGACATCTATAAGAACAAACCTGTCACTCTAGCGACTCCCCAAAATGTTATGAGAGTAATTAGCCAAGTATGTCTCATCTCCACCCCCATATTGTCAAGCTGTGACCAGAGTGTGTACAGTAAGAGAGTAAGATGTATGTGCATAATAGTAATGTAGAAACTGGTAATTTGTGTGGCAACATTCAGGTAGTGCTAACAAACATTGCTCTCACAGGTCTGTCAGATACGAACACTGTGCCTATAAATAAAATATTGATATCCTGCACTGGTACTGTTTACTCTGGTATTGAATGGCATTGTTAGTGTTGCAGCTGCTCAGAATAATAAGGTATTACTCATCACTGTCACCCACACTGTACTACATAATACAACTGTCTAGGAAATCCTGTATAAGAGTGTTGTAATAACAAGGTCAGAATGTAAAAACCACAGGAGAATTATAGACATAAATTAGACAAGAGATACAAAGCAATATATATATAGCACACTCAACTGTGATGGACCGTGTTTTATTTTTAGCAGACACAGCCATGGTTCGAATCCTGAGAGTGGTTGTAAGCTGTATGCAGAATCATATCTCATAAGTGTACAGAAATGTCCAGAATGTCCTGTTATTCAGCCCATATCTGCTGGCTGTTATCCTGTCCCCTGCCATATCAGTGTGCTACTTTCTGACATATAGGCAGCATTTCATGTCATATAACTGACTGTCAGACCTGTAAATATTTGGAAAATGTCAAATAAAACAAACTTGCCACTGTACAAGTCATTAAAGGTTTAAGAAGGCAATAGTTGAAATATGTCCCGGTTCACCTGCATGTGGTGAAGACATACCCAGTGTGTGTGCAAAAAGAGATGGACAGGTATGTGCATAACATCAACATGGAATCTGGGAGTATGTGTAGAAATAGTTAGGTAATATTAACAAACAATACCTCCACAGGTATACCAGGTAAGAGGTGTATACTGCAGATAAAAATCAGTTCATCTACATAGGTGTTGACAGCCATACCATTGTCCAAACTAAGGCAATAGGGTAGTGTACTAATACCTGTAAGGTACAGATCACAGCACTGACTAGGAAAGTAATGCGAACTACAGGAATATACTAGTTGTTAATTGACACACCCCCCCCACCATATCTGCAACAATAAACTAAATACACAGCTCAATCGGTATGCACTGAATTAAGTCTACTGTTGGGACATATGTCTTAT
>NC_056734.1:732137980-732320480 GCF_019279795.1 Protopterus annectens | reverse complement strand
ATGTATCTGTAATTTTTTCTATGTGGAGCATTTCTCCCCGGGCCTCTGCTGAAAAAGGGCCTTTTCAGCTCAGTCAGACACCACCGGTTAACAAATGTAAAATAAATATTACAGGAAAGGTAAAGGGGCCATGCCCACATGATGTAGGGATTTATAGTAATGGGTTGCCATGACAGTGGTAATTGGAAGTACTACACAACATGCTGCATGCAGGTAGCAAGAGGGGACACTAACTGGTGCAGAGGCCATTAACTGATCATGTGCATCACCTACAAAAGCTATGCTGCAATCTATTCCAAGCAGCTCAATCCATTTATTGGAGAGAGAGAGAGAGAGAGAGGGAGGGAGAGAGAGAGAAACCAGAACCACAGCCACAACCAAAACCAAAACAGAAACAGAAACTAAGAAAGCAGGCTAAGGCAAAAGGCAAAGAGAAAAAAAAACTCTTAAAAGGAAACCATCCAAAACAGACCTCATTCCCACAACAGGTATGTGAAGTATATATGCACGTAATTGACTGTAGTACTTGGTCCATAATACTAGGACAGATGATGTGGAATGATATATATGTGCCATCAGGTGTTGTTGTTGTAATGGTGTTCAGCTGAACAACTGTTGTGGACAATAGAGCCTTGTCCCTGTGGGTAGTGGGCCATACCCGTCAACTGTGCAGAGTAGCACTGGCTGACAAGATGTAAGCCAATGCAGTGTGTGTTGTGTAATGGAAAGGATGCATATTACTGTGGCCAATAGCTGGTAGTGGAAGTAATGCCATAATGATGGACATGTGGGTTCCAGAGCCCACCACTTGCAGGACACTCAGGTTAACATGTATTGTAGCATGCTGAAATGCCAAAGGTGTGTAATAGGTTTACCTGCAATCTGGCCCTATATATACCCCCCTAATGTTAGGCTGTGTCCATATGTGGCACCTGTCTGTGTTGTAGCAAGGCAGAACAGTGCAGCTGTGCAGAAAGGAGAGTTAGAGATTGTGGACCTGATGTCTGAATGTACCCCATATATAGGTATGTATATGTATATATATATATATATATATATATATATACACATGTATGTCTACAGATACCCATATGTAGACATATATATATATATATAGATATATACATATATATATATAGATATATATATATATATATATATAGATATATATATATATGAACACATATATACAACATAAAATATATCTACACACACACACACACACACACACACACACACACACACACACACACACACACACACACACACACACACACACACACACACACACACACACACACACACACACACATATATATATATATATATATGTACGTATGTGTGTGTGTGTGCATGTGTGTGTGTATGTCTACATATATACAAACACACACACATATATGTATGTAAATACATGTCCCCTATATTACCACCACAGCGCTGCATGCTATGTGTGAGGGAACATCACACATAGCAATACACACAGATATATGCAGCTGTAAGTGTGTGCAACATGGACAGTTATGTCACATTTGAACCCCCTTGTTGGGACCACATTTCCCTTGTCTGTGAAGTAGGGAATGGGAATATGGGTAAGGATAGCAGGTATATTTGTGGAGGGGGTTCGGGTTGGTAGCTACAGAGGACAGCCTACAGGGGTTATATATGACACATGTTGTGGGTAATCACCCTGGATGGGGTGTGTGGTCTGCGATGTGGAAGCCCCATGAGCCCCCATATGGAAACAATGAGAACAAAGCCTCCACCCATTGCTAGTCACAACAGCAGTTCCATGGCCCTGAAGATGCCTGGCCTGGAGGCTGAGAAGGAGGAGCATGTGGACCCTGTGACTGTGTACTGGGGGCCTCAAGGTTCTGTAGCACATCCCCAAGTTTCTGTGGAACCCTCTATGGAACAGCCTCCGGACCTGACCTCGGGTGACAGGATCATGTCTGTGAGTGCCCCTGGGGGGGACACAATCCCCTGAGGTGGTTCCACTCGATGATAGTGCTAGACCAGTAGATGAGGAGACCCTAGGGTGGGTCCCACATGTGATGCGGCCTGGTAACATAGCCAGATGAAGTGGAGAGGTGATTCTTCTGGCAACTATTCCTTAAACATGCTATTGTGTCATTGTTATAGAACATATGTGGGTAGTAATAGTCCACACAATCCCAGAACATGTCCAACATCATGCATAGATATCCCCAATAACACAGAATGACAGATGTGCAGCAATCACATAGCAAGCATACCACATGCATATATGGAACCATAGTGGCCCTGACAGTGGCATGCAGGTGAAATAGTCCGTATCAGGCCAGCAATGAGAGTGTCCCCATAGGGAACATGGCTACAAACACATAGCACAAAGTGTGGTTCAATACAATAAAGGTCCTAATGGTAGGTAAGCTGTAGCTATACCTATTGAGTTGTGTGAACAGTTTGTTGTTGCTAATATGGTGTTGGGGGCACCAGGTTCTCTTCAGCAGGACAGCCCATGAGCAGCAGGAGTGGACCGCCCTGTGGAATGATCTAATCCACAGGGTCAATGATGTTGGTCTGCATAACCGCAGTTATGGGCAGGTCTGGCATCATTGTAGTGACCTGCTTCACAATGCCCATTGGCGTGCTGCTGCAGTCCAGGGGGATCACCTCGCAACAGGGGGGGTCATGCCATCCATCCCCCCGACAAGTGTTGAGGAGCTCCTCACCAGCCTCGTAGCATCTGCCTGCCCGCACACCCAACAACTGGCAGAGACCATTGTGGAGGTGGGTGCTGCCCACACACCGGCTGAGGAGCAAGCAGATAAGGCCACAGGGCACATCAGTAGACCATGGTTGCATATGCATCCACAACTGTACAGGTAGATCATGCATATGTGAGATGTATATATATATAGTCTGTTGCTGTGTAGTAGTAATAAACAGCTGGTGAGTATGGTTTATGTTCATGCTTGCCAAAACACCGGGCATGTAATGGCTTTGATATATTCCATGCACACATCTAACACACCTACCCATAATGCATGCCATACATGTTCACTATTGTAGCTGTTAAATGCACTGCATCACAGTGATGACCATGATGGGGTATCTGAAGGGTATGTCAGACACCTGCAAGATAACTAACATCCTCTCATTGTGAAATGTGTCCACAGGGATGAACATAATGGTGGGACACATAGCCTACAGTAGGGGCGTGTGTGAAACATCACCCTTATACAGTGCTACAGCAGCATATATACCAGTATTTCAATGGCAACTGTTACAAATCTACACTATGGCATAACATAATACTGTGGTCCACATTATTAGCTGGGACTAGGCTGTTACACATTGTGTTCAGTGTCTGGGACACTGCAAACTGACACACATGTGTAGGCCATAGTTATCAAGCATCTGCAAAAGGCTGAAGGTGGGGAGGGTGTGTTATCATGACATACCAGTCCACTGCAGCAGTGATCCTAAGGATGCTAAGAATGGCTGTATCTGCACACAGTCAGGTTCAGGAACTATGGCAGACATAACCCTACCCCCACAGCAATAGTGACGGCAGTGTGCAAACGCCAAGGGATGTTCACATGAGTAGACCTTGCAATCATGCAGAGTTGGGGGACATGTGTAGGGCAGACTGACCATATACTGGCAAATGCAGATGGCCCATGCTAGTATATCCCTGCCAGGAACAGTGACTGCTGTAGTACACATAACAATAGGTGCAACAAATCATCATGATAAGGGCTTGCACACATATGCATCTACATCGCGGTCAGCATCTGCACACCTAACACATTTCTTAGACACTGCATGTGAATGTACAGGACATATGTCACATATCAGGCTCATGTAATGTTAATATATGTGGTGATGTGGTCCCATGGTATATCAAGGAAGAGTGCGTCATATCATTAAGGGTGTGGACACTCCTCATAGCCACGGTAAGGTCTGATAGTTGTCAGGGTAATAGTATCGTATTGGTCATACATGCCCTGCTGATGTTGAGATCTGTAAACCAAACATCAGGCATTCACAAATGACATCTGTACACATATCATCCCAGGTATGTGTCACTCAAACACATAGGGGCTGTGAGCATTAGAGCAGACATAACTGACACAGTAATACACATTCAGCAATGGTTTGTACACCTGTGAGGTTTGATGCACAGTACATGGCAGAATGCAGAACAGGTGCACAGCAATACTGTGTACATGGGTGCAGTGTTTTCCAGGGGAAGAGGCATCACCTACTAACACAGCCCATACATCACACAGATGTATACTGTTGCTAGCATGGATTTACTATACCAATTTACTATAGCTGCACTGCATGCTGTTGAGTACCATATGTTATGCATATTGACAGATGGGTAATGGGAGGACTGTGTGTACTATCTCTGTGCAACCTCAACTGTAGGAGTGTGTGTGTGTGTGTGTGTGTGTGTGTGTGTGTGTGTGTGGGGGGGGTTTATTTTGTCTGCAAGTGCAATCTGGTGGAGTGGAGGGGGGGGTTGATGCATGTAGGACGTGTGTGTGCATGTGTGTGTGTGTGTGTGTGTGTGTGTGTGTGTGTGTGTGTGTGTGTTTGTGTGGGTGTCCATGTATGAACATGTGTGATTGTGTGGTTGTTCATACCGCAGTACTTCCCTTTGGGATCATGCAGTAAATGGACATGGACTGACACATGAGACACCAGGAATACTTTCCTGATATGTAGTCACAGGACAGCTGATAGTATAATAGGGCCTGTAGCAGGGAACATGCATTGGGAGGGAAATTAGGCACCAGGTATACCCTTAATATTGCAATCAGCAGAAAGGTGAATGACTACCCATGTATACAGCACTACAGATGCATTGGGGAATTACTAGACAACACCAGGGAGTGTATTCATATATTACTGTTGTCTACATGATAAGTTGATAGAGCAGCAGATATGGCATGTACTGAGCAATAGTTACATATGACACTTCAATGCGTGACATTATGGAGTGAACATAGTAGCCCCTAACATATAGGGGCCATGCTCATGATCTCCGGACATACCCAGGTTGAACACTGGATGACAGCAGTGAGACCATGTAAAACCTACTCCACTCAAGTCAAGGAAGTAATGGAGTAACAGGTCTTGTGTTGTGATCACTCGTCTAGGCAATTAGAGGAATGATACGTTAATGAGTGGTATTAATGAGTGCATGTTACCAAGTGTGATGCAGGATGGGGAACTTATGTGAATAAATGTGGGACTGTCTGTAAACTCAGGGACAGGTAGGTATTATGGTGGAATTTCAGTGTGTGTGTGTGTGTGTGTGTGTGTGTGTGTGTGTGTGTGTGTGTGTGTGTGTGTGTGTGTGTGTGTGTGTGTGTGTGTTTGTGTCTACTGTTATACAGGACTTAAAGTGTGTTTCTTGTTTTTCCCCACAGGTGGTGAGGTGGGTCAGGGTCCCTCCTGCATGCAAACTGATGTTGGTGTCCATACAAACACCGAAGATGATGATAGTACTGTTGAGGCACAGGCAGGTTTGTCAGAGGCCGAAACTGCGCCATCATTTGACATCCCCCTCTTAGCCACCCCAACCCCACACACAGTTACAGTGCCTATACATACCCCATCACCAGTGGCCATAGCAGAGGGACAGTTGGCGGTTGGTGGCATTGCACAGGAGAGTGTGATATCTATGCCTACTGTATCTGGTCACAGCATGCACAGCCAGATGTCCGGCAGGGCACCACATTGGCAGATGTACCCAGTGTGCTCGTGGTAGGGCCGCTGGTCATCATGCCCCTCAAGCACCACAACTGTTACCACCAGGCACATGTTTCAGACTGTCATGAGGCTGCAGGCATGTATGGAACTGTACACCAATCAGGGCCTGAGGCTGCAGAAGACTGCTTTCTCATCTGTAAGCGACAGCTTCCATGAACTTGCTGGTGCCCTCCACGATTATACCGAGGTCATGGATAGATGGTTGGGTGAAATGGTGGGCCTCATCAACCGTGGTTAATCCATGCTCGAACATGTGGTGGGAGTAGGGCGATGGTCGCGTGGACGTAGACCAGCAACACCAACAGCTGGCGGTTGAAATGGACATGCTAGGATACCAATGTACTCCCATAGTATACAGCACTGCAGGGGGTATGCTGTCCACACCACAGCAGGCCACATGCATGTGGCCCTGGCCAGTCCCAGGAGGGACCTGGTTCCAGCGGACATCTGTCATCATCAGGGGAGAGTAACACATTGAGGCCTGTACCTGGACATACCCATGGAACCTCTGGCAAGTACAGTCCACGTATCCATGGCTGAAGGCGTTGAACTGCACACCCTGCCAGGTATGGTCTGCAGCTGTCCAAGAAACACCTGTATACGGCAGCCACATGGCAGAACTGTGTGCATGCATATCCACACATTATGCAAACACACCTAGGGCAACCCCATACCTACACACACCACATTACTATGCCCATTTCAACTAATTACACCCCTCACCCACACACATGGTGTCAAATGTATGGCCCATCCTCAGTCTCTGGCAAGCCAACACCACACCCTGTGAATATGATGATACCTCTGTCACATCCCTGTCATCCATAACATCAATGCAGGGACAGGCTAATATGGTTCTGATGTACACGGTGACTGTACTACAGTGTACCAATGTACTGCTGTGTAACATGTTGTCAGGAGTAATGTTTAATGCATGCATGTCAGGTAGTGTAGCTGTCCAGCCATGATGCATTATAGCTGTTAATAACACTGAGTGAGTGTGATCTCCATAATGCTATCCATTTATGTTGTAGGTGTACATGTATCAACAGGAGGAAGGTCTGCAGTCATATTCCAGAAGGGTTATGGCACTGTGATGACACCATGGCTGTGACATATCCTGGGTACAGTTGAACACATTCCACAGGTTTGTAGAACAGTTACTGCCTGTGCCACATGGACAGGTGACCCACTGGGACATGTATAATCAGTAACCTGATTTAGATCCATCCACATACATGCACACGCTTACTTGGCAACACTGGGACTAGACCCCTACCTAGGTATGCAGTGCTACTGAAGTGTGTGACTTTCATTGCACACACTACTCAGCATTTAGGGTGAGGTGTGCTCCAGGTTACATGTTACATGCAGAACATCCCCAGACATGTACAGTATGGTAATGGGGAATGTAATGGTTGTATATGGACAATACATAGTGTGACATACCATCATATACACATTAACAGACACATAACAGGCAGACACACATCCGAGAGACCTGGGCCTATCAGTGCTAACTAACTTGTCAGTGTGTCCAGTGTGTTACAGTTAGGATGCACACACCACATGCATAACTGGGCTGGATTGTGGTATCAGTTACCTGTATGGTTGATGGTGACAGTGGTCACCATACAGTGGTACATGAGACATCTACCGGGTGTACCATGGTGTAATGACAGTGTACACAGCACCCACTTCCCACAGTGGATATTGTACTCACTGGAACCCATGATGACACTCTGACATACCAACCATCACACATTGCCCATGCCTGCAATACAACCTATTGTACAACCCAACAGTGGTACTACAGGGATATACATCTAATGCACATGCCACAGGCATAGTAGGGTGTTGCATTGTCATGCCTCACCTATGGGCAGCAACAACACTATCCATACTACCGTGTGGCAATGCGGATTGTAATAGGAGTATGTGGCCTCAGAATGCTGTCTCCTACAGATATACAGACATGCACACATAAACACCCTTGCCAGAACTCAATGTCTATCCCATGCCTATCAACACATTTGTACAACACTGTTGTGCTGGTACTGCAAGGCTCATGTAGCCGTTAGAGAGAGGATTGTAACAAGGTACATGTAATGTCCAGAACAGCAGCAGCCACATCTTACTATGGCAATGGGTGTTGCCGTAGGTGTGAATGCCCTCATGGTATTCCCAACTACAGGTGTACTAACACATAGACACTGCTATCCTCAGTAATGCACACATACACATTTGTCGGTACTGGGGTGCATCACTGCAGGTGGTCATAGGTGTGTACCTAGCTATTGTTCATGAAGAGATGGGAAGTGTAGGGGATGTGTATACTTTGGTATCATGCCACCTGCCATGTGCCAGCAGGAAATCTATTGAAAGACACCACTGTGGTGACCCTCAGGCTGAGAGTGATATGCATCAGCCAATCCTCTGGGTGCCACCGGCAAATGGCCACTGAGGTGTTCCAGTTGACATGTATGCAACATGTATTATAACACATGGTTAGTGTCTGTGATGGAGACCTGTACCCAAACATGTTCTGTTGACTGTGGTAGTGTAGTGGAGGCACCCGTGGCATGTGGTGGGTACAGGGTGTCGTCTCCTATATGTGCCATTTATAACACAGCTGGGCAGACATGTCAGTGTCAGTCAAGCACAGGTTGCCTGTATGTATCCAAGCTGGATACCTGCCATCTGCATATCTGTACAGGGATGGACAGACATCATCTTGGCAAGTAGCTATGCAGTAGGATGAATGTGTCGATAGATAAATGTCTGACACCAATATGTATGACATTACTACATGTTGAAAGCCCTCACTGACATGTGCTGTACAGACAGTAGTCTACAGTTACTTTCCACATGTCAGATCATTATCCAGTAGGGGATATATACTGTGACACAGCTCACATACCAGGAACATGACAGCCTCAGAGTCCAGCTATGCCTGCAGGGTGCTTGTTGTCAGTACTACATTTAGCACTCTACTCTTGCCTGGGAAAGTACTGTCAACAGCAGTACCTCCATGATACACTACATGCCAGTGTGACAGCACATAACCTGGGTTACTACCCTTGTATGTAACACATTCACATGGATAAGAGTGCTCTACAGGTCTTATATATTTGAGTGTCCCAGACATAACACTCACACCCTTTGCTATTGTACTGACAGTGCATAAACACATGTTATGCACATGGCATTACATAAAACTATTACAGATGTCATTACCCTGCCATGTTATCAGACTGGGATGTGAGCACTGGTTACCAGGGCTGAGCCATGCTTAGCAGGTGTCAGCATTGCTGCAATATAAATGCTAAGAACATTTGTGCACTGGTAAGCGAAGCCTACATGGTGTAAGCACTCGTACATTTAACCATAGCTTAGCACTGCTTAGCTTCACATAAACCCATGCAAACCCACTAAAATTTGCTCAAAACTGATTTAACTACTCTGTATACAACAGTCGTTGTTCTGCCCAGTAACAAAATACACAGTCCTTGCAGGTCTTGACCCCAGGACCCTGTACACTATAGTCACAACAGTTAACCACTACACCATGACAGCTGTGAAAACAGTTGTTTTTTCCAATATATCTGTCAGTACACATATTGAATAGTATTGAACAATTGCTTTGACTTCCACAATTGTGTAGTTATTGATATTACTGTTGCATCACATACGTTGTTATATCTAAATATACACATATCAGATACATACGGTGAGATACATCTGGGAAGGTATACACAACTGTGATGTTTACACATGACAAGGATATGGATATATACATACACATATGTAGATATATGTCTACATGTACATACACATATATATTCATACATATGTATTTCTACACATCTGTATAGTGCATCATATATATGGCCATTTTAGATTTGTGTGTGTGTGTGTGTGTGTGTGTGTGTGTGTGTGTGTGTGTGTGTGTGTGCGTGCATGCGTGCGTGTGTGTGTGTGTGCGTGTGTGTGTGTGTGTGTGTGTGTATATATATATATATATATATATATATATATATATATATATATATCTATATGCACATCCTAAGTGTACAGACATATCTATTTATGTCGATATATATGTAGATATCTATAACTATATGTGCATACATATCTAATTAGATATACCTATTCATGTCGATATATATGTAAATATCCATAACTATATGTGCATATATATCTATATATCTGTATATGTGTAGACATATATAGCTGTGTATATGTACATATTTGAGTTTGTATATGTATATATATATATATATATATATATATATATATATATATATATATATATATATATATATATATATATATATTCATATATGTATGTAGATATGTATATATGTATATATCTACACAGATATATGTATATATATATATATATATATATATATATATATATATATATATATATAGTTTTATATATATGTATACATATAGTTTTATATATATATATATATATATGCACATATATGTTTACCGTATGTCCAGAAAATGGAGTGTAGTCCTACCTCAGCCGCAATAGTCCCAACCTCTTAGTGCAAGGGGATGTCATGTGTGCATTGCAGGTATATATGTAGACTGTTGCTACTGTAACAGGGGTTGTCTTAACAGACATTTGTGTGTGGGAGGTCACATCTGCTTTTGCCATGTACGCCATTGGCTACTGACAGACATCCTAAGGACATCATAGTACAGTACCACTGCTAGCACAGTAATGATTCTGGGGACTACGGCAGAGATATGACCAATATATGTGGACAGTCTGGCACTCTGTGGTCAGTCCAAAGGTGTACACAGAACCCTTTCATGCGAGACATGTGGACCACGCCTGACAATGTGGATGTTAACAGCCATGTACATGGGTATATCACGTAAATACTGGACTACATATGCCAACACAATTTATGCATTCATACACGCCAGTCTATCCTGACACACAATACCTGGTGGTGCAGAGGTCACATGGCCACATACTACCCAGTAGTTAGTGACATACATCTGTACAGAATCCCACTGCTTTGTCAGAAATACACAACAGTTATGGTGGCCTGGCAGCAGTATGTCTTGCAAATAACTGGACATAGTACACTGGGTAATTATACTAAGCTGCTAGGCATGTCACAAAGCACTGTGCAAACTACATGCAGACTGCCACAACACTGGACTACATTTTGTATGGGGGAATACACATGTACCTGAAAATATAGCAGGCTCTACATGCATGTCACAGCACAGAGTAACAGACACCTGTGAGAAAGTGCATACCCACAAACAATGTGAGCACAGCCACATATGATACACAAGCTTAATATGACACTATATGGACTGTCTGATGAACACCATCCTCATATGTGCCACTCACACACTAACCCTACATAAACTGGGTCATGACACAGTGTGGTCCGATGCTTTGCTGTGGTATGGGACACGTGTGTGTTTGGCCCTACAGACATGTGAGCCGATAGGGTACCATACACTGGAGCAGCATATAACATCAGATAGAACAGGAACAAGAACAATGGCATCTACCACAGTCTGTGCACAGCCCAAGGTACGTATGCGCAATACACATACTGTTGACAATCACCTTAAGTACACAGACCCCAGTACTGTACACACAACCACAGAATGCCCAGGTTATTTCCTCAGAAATAACCCCTACTATACATAACATGTCTAGCAGTCTGATATCTGACTGGCTTGTTATTAGGTATGATGTCAATAAATAATGGTGTACATAACATATGCACCTCTTACTGCATGACATATGTACAAAGGTTGACAGACTGGTGGCTGGAGCCACAAACACTGGGCCAATATTGGCACGTTGCTGTGATAACCTCATACATTTACATTCATACCAGGGTTTGTTGTGACATATGTCCTATGAGGGATATGAAGTTAGTAACTCTCATGGCTGTCACCATGTACTGACTGCAAACCTCAGACTATGCTTCTCCAGTTCTAAGATAGGTGTTCTGTGAGTAACACAAGAAACATAAGGGTCCACACACTGCCCAATCTGCAGATAACCCTACAGGTGGGAGTTTCTTCAAACACATAACACTGTCATGACATGTATTAAATCATGTAGACCAGCCATATCCACACACACCCTATTAAACCAACATTACTCCAAATGCAGAAGAGCAACAATTACATTCCATAGTCATGTCTGGCACATCCCCCTCTTGTCTGTTGGTCTGTCTCCACAGTGTATGTTGTTAGAGGCAAATCCCAATACCATCTGTGATGCTGTTTGCCAAACATCAAATTGAGGTCCTGCTCACAGTAAATGAAAAGGCCCAACACCCACATAATGTTCCTAGATATTGGACTGTGTTTCCATACAATTGGCTATGGGAATGTTACCACAGCTGTTCCACATGCAATCAGCTAGAGGGGAACTGCAATTCGTGCAGAAGCCATCAGATGATCATGAGCATCACTTACAAAACACAAGCTGCTGCCTAAGCAAAGCAGGTGCACTTCTTCACATCTACCAGAGAGGGAGTGAAAGAGACATCCACTAGAGAGGGGGTGAA
Organism: Protopterus annectens; assembly: GCF_019279795.1. Lineage (NCBI taxonomy): Eukaryota > Metazoa > Chordata > Ceratodontiformes > Protopteridae > Protopterus > Protopterus annectens. Next base: position 732,308,145 of record NC_056734.1, on the reverse strand, counting down.
AGAGACAGACAGAGACAAAGTATGTCAGGGAGGGGGTGGAGAGTAAAACCTAAGCATATTTGTGTCACACACCTACCAGTACAGGGTTTCAAATCCCTGACTATTCATGTATTGCTATCATATGTCTATGCAGTTATTGCATGCGCCACATAGCTTACATATTGGGGGGTTGTCCAAAGGTATATCTGATGGTGAGTGACATCTGCAACAGTGATATAGGAGTGATAAGGTAGGTGTAGTACACGTGCCTGTCTACATGAATAGGTGTCATGTCAACACAGCCACACTCTCTCAGGGACTCACACACATTAACACAGTTGGCAAGGTCAGAAATAGACTTCCTAACTAGCTAGTTTGCCACAATATAGTAATACGCAGGTATCACATATACCATAGGGGTTATCCAGATGATATATGGGCAAATGGTATGTGAAGGTGTCTGACATCAGACAGCATACTTCAGTAGGCCAATGGGAGTTCTAGTGAGTGTGAATGGGGGCAAAAGCATCATACTCCACACACACACAGACACAGGGTGCCAGTATTGACATGCATGGGTGCATTGCTTCACAGGTGTGTAGTGGTTGACTGTGCAGGAAGGCTCTATAAGGCTAGGTGAAGGGTATACCTTGGCATCAGGCCACATGAAAATGGTCTGCAGTGTGGATCAGGGGTGTAGTGTCTGGATTAGGCCACACAGATGGGTATTGTATTCTCCATCCAGTCATCTGGGTTACTATTGTGTATGGCCAGTGCTGTGCAATGCTTGCCATGTATGTGTTCAATAGTCCATGACATGGATGGTGTCTGGGATGTGCACATGTCCCACATGCATGTTCAATTATGTGGAACTGTGCCTGGGGTGTCTGGCCCATGTTGTGTACACAGATTGTTATCATCAGATGTGCCAATCCTGGTCTCATGTTGCGGGAACTGGTAACGGACACCAGGTTGACCCTGCACCTACATTGATATCATGATGCAGGTATTCCCTGGTGTCAGTGGCATCTGTCCATACAGGACATGTGTTTAAGTCATGGTATGTCCTCTGTGGGTCACATTTGATGGCACTGCAGTTGTTGCAGGCATCCAGTGGGGAACATAGTGAAGGCACATTGTCTGCAATTATGTGCCTATTGTAATGATGGAACAGGGTGCCATGCTCTCTGTAGTCCACTGCAATCACACCATGGTTACTATGTGTGGGCAATATGCAGGGTGCAACCAACAAAGTGGCTGTTGCCTAGGCAAGTGTGTTTGTGTATGAGATATGGGTTGAGAGTGTTCTCTGGGTAATACAAGGGTTGCTTAATTTGTTCACCAGGCCTTGATGTCACATGTAGGGGTATGGATTGGCAACCCCAGCCTCTCAGCTATTTGACATCTGTTATCCTTGTGAGGTGGACATTGTGACATATAATAGGCCCACCATATAAGAAATTTGCAAAACCCACTCCACAATGAGTTCAGTTGTTCCACACTCACAACCACCTCAACACAGGATACAAATGACAAACACAGACACACACACACACTCCAAGTCTCAAAGTTGCCATGTCTGGGATTAGAACTCCTAACTAACTAGTTTATCATACTACAGCATTACGCAGTTATAGGATGCACCACAGAGATTACTGGATTACACCTTCCCCAAAGGTGTATTTCAAAGAGAATATCAGCAGGCTTTCCAAAGAAGGGCAATGGAGGCTTTAGTGACTGTGAATGGCCTCAAAAGCATTGCTCCCTACAAAGACAAACACACACAAAAACATCCACACTTGCCATGTCTGGGAATATAACTACTACCTAACTAGTTTATCATACTACAGCATTACACAGTTATAGGACTCACCACAGAGATTTCTAGACTACTCCTTCGCGAAAGGTGTATTTCAAAGGGAATGACATCAGCAGGCTTGCCAAAGAAAGGCAATGGAGGTTGTAGTGACTGTGAATGGCCTCAAAAGCATTGCTCCCTACACAAACAAACACACACACAAACATCCACACTTGCATGTCTGGGAATAAAACTCCTACCGAACTACTATATCACACTACAGCATTACGCAGTTATCGGACACACCACAGAGATTACTAGACTACTCCTTCCCGAAAGGTGTATTTCAAAGGGAATGACATCAGCAGGCTTGTCAAAGAAAGGCAATGCAGGTTGTAGTGACTGTGAATGGCCTCAAAAGCATTGCTCCCTACACAAACAAACACACACACAAACATCCACACTTTCCATGTCTGGGAATAAAACTCCTACCGAACTACTATATCACACTACAGCATTATGCAGTTATAGGACACACCACGGAGATTACTGGACTACTCATTAACCAAAAGTGTATGTCAAAATGAATGACAACAGCAGGCTTGCCAAAGAAGAGCAATGGAGGTTGTATTGACTATGAGTGGCCTCAAAGGCATTGCTTCCTACACAGACAAACAAACACACAAACATCCACACTTGACATGTCTGGGAATAGAACCCCTACCGCACTATTATATCACACTACAGCATTACACTGTTCTAGGACGCATCACAGAGATTATGGGGCTACTTCTTCCCAAAGGTGTATTTCAAGGTGAATGACATCAGCAGGCATGCCAAAGTAGGGCATTTGAAATTGTAGTGAGTGTGACTAGCCTAAAAAGCATTGCCCTCTACACAGACAAATACATGCACAGTTGCCACATCTGGTATTAGAGCTCCTACCTAACTAGTTTATCACACTACAGCATTATGTAGTTATAGGATGTGCCACAGAGATTCCTGGGCTACTCCTTCCCCAAAGGTGTATTTCAAGGTGATTGACATCAGCAAGCTTGCCAAAGTAGGGCACTGGAGGTTGTAGTGACTGTAAATGGCCTCAGAAGAATTGCTCCCTACATAGGCAAAGTAGCACACACACAAACATCTACACTTCCAATGTCTAGGAATAGAACTCCTACCTAACTAGTTTATCACACTGCAGCATTACATGGTTATAGGATTCACCATGGAGATTACTAGACTACTCATTTCCCAAAAGTGTATTTCAAAATGAATGACAATAGCAGGCTTGCCAAAGACGGGCAATGGAGGTTGTATTGACTGTGAATGGCCTCAAAAGCATTGCTCCCTACACAGATAAACAAACACACACAGACAAACAGCTACACTTGGCATGTCTGGGAATAGAACCCCTACTGAACTGCTATATTACACTACAACATTACGCTTTTCTATGACACACCATAGAGATTACTGGGTTACTCATTCCCCAAAGGTGTATTTCAAGGTGAATGACATCAGCAGGCATGCCAAAGTAGGGCATTTGAAACTGTAGTGAGTGTGACTAGCCTGAAAAGCACTGCCCCCTACAAAGACAAACACTCACATACTTGTCACGTTTGGGATTACAACTCCTATCTAACTAGTTTATCACACTACAGTATTATGCAGTTATAGGACTCACCACAAAGATTACTGGATTAGCCCTTCCCCAAAGGTGTATTTCAAAGTGACTGACATCAGCAGGGCAATGGGGAGGGCAGTGTGTGTGCATGGGCCATAACCCATTCATCTAGAGGCAGACACACCACACTCAGGTACACACAGGATTATATTCCACAGCTACTTGTATACAAATTCTAGATGACTACTGCCTTGTAAAGTCATGTTGCACAGTTAGCACTAGCACCACAGAGTCTATAATGCTGAGGGATTGCAGAGGCAAATGTCTACGGTGAGTGACATTTACACATCATGTGGTTGTAGCCATTTGGCAGTGTGCTGGGTGGGACAGGCCTCATGATGGAAGGCTCTTTGTCACTGTCACTCTCTTCCACACATCTATGTATGTGCACTTTTGGCATATTATAGTGTGTTGTCCTTGGATATAACATCTGCAACTGTCAAATATGTATGGTCCGCTGTTGTTGCCCGACATGGGCTTCATTTCTTTAGGTGTGTGAGCATGTCCAGTTTGACCTTTCAGTATTTTGTTGTCTGACATTGCCTTCATTTCTCTAAGTGTAGGAGCATGCCCAGTATGACCTTCTGTATTGAATGTGTGGATCCATTCCAGGTAGCTTGTACTCCAGTGCAGACATTTGTGTTCTACACCTACAGCTAGCAAACTGTTTCTGCAGGATATCTGTAGATGAGTTGACAATATGGCATCAAACTGGGCAAGGGATAGTGGATACTATAGGTAATTGTGTCTGTGGTGCTTCTGCTACATGGTCCTGGTGTTAGCAGAGATATTCGGACATGTGTACTGTTATACACTGTGATGTTTTATGTCATCTAGTACTGTCAGGTAGACATTTTTCCTGGGGAACACAGGGTGAATGCAGCTGTGTCCAGTATTCTGGTCAACCACCTACATATTCCTGCAAACTAATGCCATTCTGTAGGGGGATCTGCAGACACTTGCTGCTGGGTCTGTGTAACTGGTTCAGCACCTTGGTACAGTGATGGCAGAGGATACCATACTTGTACATCCATTAACGTGACAGTATGGCCTTATCATGCTGTGGCAATACCTCACAGTTGTACAAATTCACACAGGTTACCTAGAGGCAGGGGTTATAAGTCAGGACATTACCCTTATTGTGGTTTATGAGCAGGTTTGCAGCCACCCATTCTTGTGCTTGCAGCCAGGGATAGTATGTGCACACGGATGTGTTTCGGACTTCGCACATTCCATGCTGCCCATGCTCCAACCCCCCCCCTCATTATTCTATCCTCTTCCATACATTATGCAAACATTCTCTGATACTTTCCCTATAGTTATCACCTCATCACAGCAGTATATTGGTGTTGGTCCACAATTCATGCAGTGGGACATGGTGGACATGTTACTATGGTTTGTCCACATGGCCTTGCATATGGGTTCTGTGGACTGTGTTATGTTGTTATTTGGGAGTCCATGACATAACGTATGGGTGAGACGCAGGCCTTTGGCAGAGGACTGTAGGCCTTTTGGTAGTGATTCAGGCCAGCTGTAGCAGGCCGTTGCATTCTGTCAGTCCTACAGTCCCAGACTGTAATACAGTATATTCCCCTGGGGTGACAGGGTAGTTGTGCTAGGTGCTCATGCCAATACTTTCTGTCAGTATTGATCAAGTTGTGTGGATGCTGGCAGGGTGCTGCTTACAGCTAGGGACACGCCTACATGGGTCACCTGCACTGCATGCTGCATTCTTTTGCTATTGCTATACACAGGTGGGGGTCATATTGTACCCATTCCCAAAAGCAGGGATAAGACCAGAGAGGTACCTGTGGGTGGTGGTTGGGTGAGTTAGGTGCATGTGTGCTATGGACATTACTTGCATCTGACTCACAGATATGCATGGGGCATTCCACTTATGCTGGCTTGTGCAGGGACATCAGCTGTTTCTCAATACATCATTCCTATGACCTTTGTGGTCTACGAGTGTTTGGCCAGATGATATTGGTATTCCCTACTACAAGCTCAGATAATGTGCTGCAAACCTATATGTGCAATTCCAAGGGCATGTCCATTTAATGGTTATACATTATACGCTGTCTGTCTGGGGTACTTTCCTCTCTGTACTGCTTGTATATCTGGCCCAACAGTCATGCTATGTCTGTCCTGTCTTTCAGATGGTGACACATATTACCTCCATACATTTACAATGGCTTACTGCTAGAATGTGTTATACTGGGGAGCATTGTGTTTGGCATTACAGTTGTGAGGACTTGGCTCTTTGATTGGCAGTACTGGGCAATGGCCACCAGGACAAACCTCATCATGCATACATACTGACCACTCTCACACAATATGAAACACACACCAACCTAACACATGCATACCTGCATATTATACAAATGTTACAATCTATCCTGCTACCTTGGCCACCTCAGGTAATCTGTGCTTCACTAGTATTATACCTACACATACATGTTACTACATTTTTGCATAGGATTGGGGGGGCACACCTGATTGTTACTATGTATCTACATCTGATTGGGGGAGGGCACACCAGACTGTTCCTACATGTCTACATAGGTATGGGAGGCACACCTGACTGTTACTACATTTCGACATAGGATTGGGGGGCACACCTATGTGTTACTACATGTCTACATAGGACTGGGGGTAGGTACACCTGACTGTTACTACATTTCTACATAGGATTGTGGGGGGCACACATGTCTACATAGGAATGAGGGGGCAAACCTGACTGTTACTACATGTCTACATAGGTCTGGGGGGCACACCTGACTGTTACTACGTGTCTACATCATTTTTGGGGTGGCACACCAAACTGTTACTACATCTCTACATAGGATTGGGGGGGCACACCTGACTGTTACTACATGTCTACATTGGATTGATGGGGCACACCAGACTGTTACTACATGTCTACCTAGGATTGGGGGGCACACCTGTGTGTAACTACATGTCTACATAGGAATGGGGGGCACACCTGACTGTTACTACATTTCTACATAGGAATGGGGGGGCACACCTGACTGTTACTATGTGTCTACATCAGATTGGGGGGGCACACCTGACTGTTACTACATTTCTACATAGGATTGGTGGGGCACACCTGACACTTGTACACATTTGCTATGACTGTACTGGTATGTCAGATACTCCATTTCATTCCGTATTCTAACCTATTATGCTGCCTAGAGACATATCAGTGTACTACAGGTCTTAGGTTTGATTGACCTACATATCAGTTTCTGATGTCTTACCCTTCAGAACTAACATCCCACTGCCTGACCTGTTGTAGTCTGTCTGTGTAGGCCTGGGGGAGGGGGGGGTTACCCATAGCCATCATTCAGAGACATTATCACAGCCTTTGTTTGTGTTTGTCTACACCTGTCCTGCTGGCTGAGACTGTTGTTGGGTATGTGAGCCTCCCTGACTGGCATGTGTGTGTCATATGGACACATATGTGGCCCAGCACATTTCCTGCAGTGGGTTTTGTCACCATGTCTAGTACTGGCTACTATGGTGACACCGGTATTTGTTACAGATCTTATGCTGCCACTATAGGTGTCTACTATTTGCTGGCATCCCATTCAGCCACCCGATTCCCTTGCATGCTCACATCTATACCATAGATACAAGTAACAGCACATACTACTCCATTCTGCAATTGGTAGGAAGAGTGACTTACCTTGTGGCTGTGCCAGTAATGAGGATGATGCTGGAGGGCTGCCTATGTCAGACACACATATTACACTCCCTATACATGGTTGAGCATAGGTAGTGTCATGTTTGGCATCCCTTTTACTGTATGTGCGAGTCAGAGAGAGATGTCATTCCCTGGGTCCCTACTGTGTCAGTGCATGTGCTATGCATTGCCTCTTTGCCAAGTCCAGGGCATACTGGGCATGCCTCCTTCTGCCTACTTTGGCAGGTTCAGGTTGTTCCTCCTCTGAGTCACTCTGTGCCTGTGCAGGCCTTGGCAATGGTGGGGGGCTGTGTGGCCCTGCCTCATGCTGTTCCTGCTGCAGCTGTTTATGCAAGATTATATTGTGTAGCATGGCACATATGATGACAATTTGAGTACATGTAGCTGGTGAGTACTGCAAGGCTCCACGGGATGTGTCCATTCACTGGAACCATGACTTGAGCATCCCAAACACACACTCTATTATAATTCTTGTCTGTTCATGTGCCTCATTATGGAGTTCTTGTTCGGGTGTGTGTGCATTTCTGATGGGTGTCATCAGCCACGACTCTAGTGCATAACCAGCATCCCCCACTAGGTGACCATTAGGGATGTCCCCATTGGCAAACCTCTGATACAGCTGCGTCAGATGCCAGATGTGGGAGTCATGATAGCTTCCAGAGCAGCCAGCTCACACATTCATTATAATGCCTTGGGCAGTGTACATGACCTTGCAGTTGATGTAGACCCTACCTTGCTCACTGGGTGGTGCTTTGATGTATATGTGTGTGCAGTCTATAGCACCCACTACCTCAGGGTACTCTGCTATTTGGTGGAAGAGATGCATATTGCTGGCCAATGCCTCACGGGTGTTGGGGAAATATACGTGCTCACCAGCATGTGCTGACATGGCATCCAGAATTGGTGGAGTACCCTGGATGCTGATGCCTGTGAGATCTCCATGATATCCCCAGTTGGCGTTTGGAAGGTACCTGTGGCTAATATTCTTAGGCCTACACATATCTTGGTATCCACTGGGATGGGTTCCCCTCTGTTAGTTGCGTGTGTCAGGCATGCCTGGCACAGTTCAACAATTTGCTGTAGGAGGTCTCTGTCCACCCTATAGCGCTCCACTATCTCCAGCTCATGTAGCCCCTGGTAGGTTACCCTGGGTCTGTACACTCTTCTCCGTCTCCTTACTGTGAGTTGGTCGAAGCATTCTCATCCTCACCACCCTCAGCCTCTTCCACATGTTGATGTATGATAGCTACTGCAGCCCCTATCATTTTGTTGTTTTTGTTTTTTTTAAATTTCCCCGCTTGTATACACCGGTGGTGTAGGGTATGTGGGAAAAAACAGAGGGAAAAGTGTTTGCATAGTTTATAGTAGTGTTCTGGCCTGGGCTGCTGCCTGTGTAATTGGCTGATTCTGATACATTTCACCTGCCAGCTATGCTAGTTCTCCTTGATTACCTTCCTACTACTATTTTCCATTCCCATTGGCTTCCTGTTTAAGCCCAGGGGCGCACCGTGCAAACACAGTGCTCAAATGTGCACAGAGCTGTTATTTCCTGGTTTACTTTTTTTTTCCTGTAAAACCCGGTGTGTGGCATGCACACCCGCTTAGGCAATGTAAAGAGTGCTAGACAGCCTCAGACACATACCCTTGCAGTATGCCTGATACCCCCCCCCCCCATGATGTCAGCTAACTTAGGCTTGAACCATGTTATTCCTGCACTAACACTGTTGGGTGCTGACTGGCATTGAGGGGAAATTTGGGATTCAGTATCATTCCCCTCATTTGCATAGGACTGCCTGCTAATGCATAGTTACAGGTCCCACACTGAGCCTCCCCCCCCTTAGCAACCACTATTCACTGGCCATGTTGTCTTCTGCCTGCCATTGAGTATAATGGCAAAATAGTGATTTTGGTTAGAATGCTCATTTCAGGTTATTTTTTATATTTTTGGCCCGATCCCATTTGCAAGCCACTGCTCTATGCTTAAACAGCCATAATTGGCTAAAAAAAAATAAAAGTTATTTTTTAAACTGTTTTCCATGCCAATGGCCGTATATTTGGCCATTGGCATGGTTTCCCATAATATACACACACTATTTGGAGCTGTCATGGCTCCGTTTTGTAGTTTGCAGAAATGTACTTGGTTACTAACCAAGTACATTTCTGCACACTACACTAGTCCTGTACGACGGGCTGACAGCTTCCTGGACCACAAATTCACCTCATTTGCATGGTTTTCACCTGCAAATGGGGTAATTTGCATACAGGAGCTGTGTCCATGCAGGAATGGTGCAGGATAACTCGTGCATATACCTGCAGCTTATTCCTGGATTGCATGGCAGACATATTGCCTCCTGGAGCTCCTGCACTGTTCCTGCACACCGTGCAAGGCTTGCTGAATCCGTGGGAGAGATTTAAAATTCAGTATCTTGTTGCAGTACTGCTTTACCCACCAAATAAATTCTGCTTAACAACACATCACTGCACAAAGCATACAGTTTTCCTAACTGCTGTAACAGTTTTAAACAATTCGGTCTTGCACAGTAGTTCCTGCTGAGGAGTCTGCCAAGACATAAGTACTTTTTGATGAGTAGTAGTCATTCTTTGTACAGATTCAAATCTCATGTTTCTCAAGGATTTCTCATTGATTGAATCAGTCTGCATGATGTAGTGGCTCTTACCTACTCCAGACTTAATAAATTGGCATGATAAAGCAATTAGTGTCTCAAACAAATATTAAATTCAACACAATGCAGAAGTATTACAGTGAATGCAAGTAACCCAGTCGATATGATACTTATTTTATTTAATATTTGTTTACCAGGAAAGTCTGACTGTGTGGACACAGCCCATTTTTAGCAGAGGCTCAGGGAGAAACACTCCAGATGCATGCCTTTGGAAGGAAACCAGAGCACACCTACACAAATGCAGGGAGGACATTCAGACTCACACAGAAGGCACCCCAGCAAGGAATTGAACCAGACACTCATGCTGTGAGGTGACAAGGCTAACTGCTACACCACTGCACCACCCAATTTGCAATCTGGTATTCATCAAGACTGTAGTAAAACAGCAAGATAACTATGTTCTACAGTATAATGGCTATGTAATATGTCTGCTGAGTCAGTACTGTTACTTACATGCTGTAGTTTGTGCATAAAATTAAACTAAAGAATTGCCCACTACACATATACATAGGTCCACTGTTGCTGCATCTAATATCCATGCAGTATTGCTTTGTGAACCACTGCTGGTGTATCAGATTGTTGCACACCACCAAATTATAGCACACCACCAAGTGAGTAGACAAAAACCAGAAATTTTGTAACCAAAATGTTACTTTTCTAGTTTAAAATTATATATTTTAGTGGTGGCTTGAACTAATATTATGATTTTGCAATCATAAAGGTGAGAAGTAGCTAAGCCATTTTCTGATATAACCAGACATTCCTTCTCTGCAGAAGTCTGGTTCTGAATTAATATGAGTTTCAATGTGCAAGTATATACAGAGCTCTATTTCTATAGAAAGAAATCAGTGTAGAATATACTTCCAGATATACTTTAGTAGTTCTGTTAGCTTCCAACACAGAACAACCTTTAGTTTAGCAGAGGGAATTTCAAGCAGCTGACTGAATAGTTAAGTCATTTTACAGTGGGGTGCCACTGGACTAGGATGTTAGCACCATTTGGTCAATTTTCACAAGTATTTCTATACTTTATCAATGAGCAATTGTGTATCACTAACTACAGCAAATTCAGTCTTAGGAAAAAGCTGTCAACAACATAACGGTAATCAGTTATTTTAGACATGCAGTTTGATTTTGACAGTCAACAAACCAATCAAATGAGCAATAAATGAGTAGAAGAATGTGTTAGATGCCACAACATAAAAATAAATGCAAGAGCATCATACTTCAAATAAAATCTTAAAAACACTGGCAAGAAAAGGTGCAAGACATAGATGTTGCCTCTGAGCAGTTACTCTGTTCTGAATTTTCCATAAAATTAAGTAAGGATTCAGTTTTACTTGAATTTTCTATGTATGGCAACATATTACAGCTCAGAAAAGTAATACCAAGATTTATAACATTAAGTAAACAATTGAAATTAGATGCTGAGGAGTTAAAGCAATTTTTTTCTGATCTGTTAAACACGATTACATCTTTGGCAGGCTCTGCGGCATACAGGGATCAAGTCCATACTGCAGCTCAGATGAGATCCAGGAACAATCAACATCCAGTTGACGGAGGAATTGAGATTGAGCATAAAATGCTCAATCCTGAGAACACAGCTGCCTATGCAGAAGTGCACAAAGAATCCCTGTACAATCAAGTCAATAAATGTTTTCAGACAGCTGTGCTTACTAGAACTAACTCAAAAAATAAACCAGCCTGTTGGAATCCAAACATAAATAGGATGTACAAAAAAAGAAAATATCTATCCCAGACAAAGGACAACAACAATGCTTTCTTTAGCTATGTCCAAACCCTCAAAGGCAGTACACACAGCAGTGTGCAAAATTAATTGTAAATTGAGTCACCTACATGGAGCTGGAAGATAGAGCAAATCTGATGGCCAACAAAAGCAGGTTTAATTTTACCCCCTTGCCCCCCACCCTCCCCAAGGAAATGCCATCAAATAACCCCCTATCAATACTGGGCAGGTCCTAGATGCACTTTCTAAGTTCAAAAGCACTGCATCAATGGGCTCCAATAATATCCTGGAATGCCTTCTAAATAGAATGAAAGAAACAAGACCTATCAGGATCACAGGAGTCAGCTGTTTAACCATAGCCACCAGGCAGGTTTGTGCCATGTGAATGGAAAAGTGCAATGGTCATCATCTGAGCAAGGGAAGTCCACCATCTGACCTTGGGAACTACATACTCATAAGTTAGATTAGTCTCATATGCAAAGCTATGGAAAATTATTATGGAAATAATTGAGGACATAGAAATCCTTCTAATACTGATCTCACCCAGTTTAGTTTATCAAGAGCAGATCATACCAACTCACCTTGGTGTACTTCTTTGAGAAGGTCACGAAGGTAATGGATGCGGGTGAAACAGTGCATACTGCCTACCTTGACCCACCAAAGGCATTTGATACAATAACCCACTTAGGCATTGTAAACAAACTCATGGTTATAGGCGTGAACCACTAGGATGCACATTGGATAGCCAGTTGGTTCTCAGATAGGACCCAGGAAGTTAGGATAGGGCCAACCACCTCCACAAAGATGCTGCTCACAAGTAGAGTCCCTCAGAGCTATATGTTCCTTTTTGGCATCTGCTTCTTAGAAGTCAAGGCCAATGTCAAGGGCCTCTGGCTGACCAAGTCTGCACATGATTGGAAACTAGGAGCAGATGAAATAACTCCAAGACATTAACATCCTACAGGAAAGACTAGCACAGAAAAATGACTGTTTCCAAAGCCACAGCTTAAAACTCAGTGCCAAGAAATGCATAATACTCCCCTTTGGGAGCTCAGCCACTTTAGGAAACTAACTCTTTGATACCACACCACTAGGAGTAGAACCAGTAGTCAGGGATTTGAGTATATATGTAGACACCTGGCTTTTTTTCTAATGAGTGTCTATGCTAGTAAGGAAATAATTCAATATTATACAACTTGTAAGCAAGGACATGGCATCTAAGTCAAAGGAAATCATCATTCCACTGTATACAGTCCTCATCAGGCCCATCATTGAGTACAATGCCCCCTTCAGTATGTACCTGACCAGGCACATGCAACAACTAGAACAACCATAGACGTTAATCACAAAAAGCATACAGGGCATAAAAAGCATGTCTTGTGCAAATCACCTCAAAGCCCCATCTCTGTACTCTGTTTTCTACAGGCTTCTGAGAGGTGGTCTATGCCTGGCATACAAGGCATCCTTAGATCCTTCCTGATGTATCTTTTGCATATTCTGAAAATGAGTAGCATCAGAGTTACTCAATCGAGTGATATAAACTTTTTTTGTGACATAAACAGAACATGTTGAAGAAAGAGGTACAGTATGTGTCTTGAAGAATTCCCTTCTTTGGAAAAAGGCTTCCCATCTTCCATTACCTTATTCTTGAAAAAAATGAGTTTAGCACCTATGTCCCTAATGGACAGAGGCAACCTACAAATATTGCCCTAGCATACATCTGTCCCTTAAAATAACCTCTAAGGTACATTAACTTGTGGGATACGTTTGGGATGATTGGCTAGGCTTACAAAGGCCCCATTGATCATTAACCCAGCATAAACCTATGAACCTATGAGCCTAAGAGCTGGGAAAGCTCAAGGATTGTTTATTATTCTTTTCTACTGTAATTAATTGGGTGTATGCAAGATGGTGAGGTAGTTCTAATCAAATTTGTTATTTTAGTGCAGTACAGTGATGGCTTTGACTGAATTTGTTTGCAGCAAAATCTGCTATCTTAGTATAACAATGATCAGGTTTCATTTTTAGAGAGGTTTGAAGGTTTGTGAAGATGAGTACTCCGTACAGAAGTGATTGTACTAGGTAAGTATTAGTCAGGGATACTTTAGAATTAGTTGTGAAGTGTTCTTAAGAACATTCCAAGCTTTTGGTATATTTTAATTGCATTAAAAATACAAGTGCTGAATTTTAGGCAGTCATCTCTGGTCATGTAAAGCAATTTAGCATGATATACTACTTTGATGTCAATGTTGTTTAGGGAGGTGATTGTGAAGTTTTGTCAAGGTTATGCAAGTTGAAAAATACAGGAGTAGATTAGTTTTCTTGCCTGTTTTAAGCTTGAGCACTAATTAAGCATGTTGGCACCAGCTTTCAATGGAATTAAAATGCCTCTTGTGGTGTTTGTTGAAGATGGGATGAGCTATCAGACTTGCAAATGAGGATAGAGTCATCAGTGTATTGTAAAAGGGAGGCTTACTGGGAAGAAGTGCAGAGATTGTTAGTAAATATATCAATGAGAAAGGGGCCAAGAACAGAGCCTCGGAGGTAAACTTGTGGTAACTGGTAGGAAAGTGGAGAGCATGCAGATCCAGTTAACAGACTGTTTGTTAGACAAGTAGCTTCTGAACCAGGTGAGAGTATTGTGTGTAGGAGTTTGCTGTGTGATGCAATGTTAAAGGCCTTAGTTAGGACTAGGAATAAAAAAGATGCAAACTTACCATTGTCCCTACATTTGTTGATGTTGTCCGGGAAGGGTATGAAAGCAGTGGTGGTGCTCTGTGCTGGGTGGAAGTCATGTTGTGTATTTCTTAGTTGTTAAAGGAGGTATTGAAGAAGTTGCTTGTGGATACTTCTCCAACTTCTTCCAATATTTTTGAGAAGGGAATAGAATGGTGATTGGTCTAAAGTTGGATACTTCTGTTGAGGACTCCCTTGATGAAGTGGGGCTATGTTCAATTTTTTTTTTTTTTTAGAGGGGAGGAAAATAGGATTCTTGTATTGACTTATTTACAAGGACTGATGCTGGGCATACTGTAGCACTGACTGCTATCTTGAAAAATTCATGTGGGAGATTTTCAGCAGATGATGAGCATGGTTTGAGAGTGTGACATATTATATATATATATATATATATATATATATATATATATATATGTATATATATATATATAGGTTCATAGGTAGGTACTAAGCTATTGGCCCTAGGGCCTATACAAGCCCAGCCAAAAAGGTACCCTGGCTTTTACCACCCAAGAAAATTATTTTCCTGTGCCACTGTCGAGCAGAGCCACAGAAGTGATCCTTGGGGTGAATTTCCTATTTCCCATCCAGTCATCAATATTTTTCTTGAAGAGTGCTAATGAGGAGCTTTGTTTGATATAGATAGGTAGTTTATTCCAGAGTATGGGAAATCTCTGGGACAGGACTCTATCTCTCCAGCATGCTCTGTTTATTGTGGTGACAAGGTTTATGTCCCTAGAGTGTGTAGCTCTGAGGGGTTGGGATTTCTTTAAGTGGAGCATGTCCAACAGCTCTGGGTTTGACATAGCTTTGTATGTTAGGCAGAGATCACCTCTGAGTAGATGATATGCGATGGAGTGAAGCTGGAGTTTTTTGAGACGGTCTGTGTAGGGCATCTGTTTGAGGCTGGCAATCCTCTTTGTGAGGTATTTCTGTGGCCTTTCCAGTTGTTGTAGATGTCTTGTGAGGTATATACCAAAAGGGGCATTGTACTTTATAATGGGTCTAATGAGTGATGAGTAGAGGGGAACAATAACTTCTTTTTTTCTGGATGAGATTTTGGATTGGATTTTGGATATAATATATATCTATATACCTATCTATCTATACACACATACATATATATATATATATATATATATATATATATATATATATATATATATATATATGGGTACCTGTCAGATGGACGAAAACCCAGTTTATCGACGAACACATCACCGAGATGACATCGCTGACAGAACGCATCCCCAACAACTGTGAGTAGTACAGAATGGGATTTCTTCCCATTCCCTCACTGTAGTATGATCTCGGAGTTGGTATATTTAAGTAGGGGGGTGTGGGGGGTGCAAGGGGGCTTGCCCCCTGCTATACATGTTTTGATGTATTTTTGGAATGTATTACGGGAACAGGAATGTATTCCATTCCGTAATACTTTGACTTACCATTGTCGTGGATGCCTGTTGTCGGCGATGTCGTCTCGGTGATGTGTTCATTGGTAATCTGAGTTTTCGTCCATCTGACATGGACCCATATATATATATATATATATATATATATATATATATATATATATATATATATATATGTGCGTGTGTGTGTGTGTGTGTGTGTGTGTGTGTATATATATATATATATATATATATATATGTATATATATATATATATGTATATCGAGGTTCTCTGATTCGATCCTTGGCTGGGGTACCTTCTGTGTGGAGTCTACATGTCCTCCCTGTGGTCATGTGGGTTTCCTCCAGGTGCTCTGGTTTCCTCCCACATCCCAAAGACATGCTGTAGGTGGATTGGATACTCTAAATTGGGCCTAGGTGTGAGTGCATGTGTCTGTGTGCCTTCTGTGGAAGGTTGGGTGCTGGACTGGCAACCTGGCACTGTAAAACTCCACTGCCCATCATGAGCAGACAAGTGATCTGCTGTGGCAACCCCTAATTGGGAAAAGCTGAAAGAAGATATATATATATATATATATATATATATATATATATATATATATATATATCTGAAGTAGGTACAGTTTTTAACCTGAAAGACAATGCATTAGAGGCAGGGGTTTGAGGTGAGTTGGGGTTAGGGAATTTTGGGTGTTAGGATTGTATTTGATAAGGTTAGCTTGCTGTCTGTAAAGCAGATATTAAACTGGCTAGCAACTTCAAGTGGGGCAGATGTTAGGTGCAAAGTTATATTTTGTTTTATTTTTTGTCCCTGGATGGATTAATTCTTTGATGGAGGACCAGAATTTTTTTGGAATTATGTCTATGACAGTTCTGCAGATTATTGTAATGTTGTTTTTGTCACTTTTTATATTTTTTGTAAGATTTCAAAGTTTTCTAAACTCCTGTAGAGGTTTTGCTGTTTTGTCCACTCACTTATAGGTTTATAGGTTCATAGGTTGGTAGTAGGCTATCGGCCCTAGGGCTTATACAAGTCTAGCCATAGTAATTCCCTGGCTATTTTTTCCCACACTATTTACTTCCCTGGACCCCTGTCTAGCAGGGTGACTGATGTGATCCCCAGGGTGATTTTCCTTTCTCCCATCCAATCGTCAAGGTTCCTCTTGAAGAGGCCCAAAGAGGCACTCTGCTTGACATGTGTGGGCAGTCTATTTCAGAGTCTGTGGAGTCTCTGGGTCAGGAACCTATCCCTCCAGCATGTTATTTTATTGTGATGTCAGGATTTAGATCCCTGGAGCATGTGGCTCTGAGGTATTGAGAGTTCTTTACGTGTAGCATGTCCAACAGCTCTGAGTTTGACATGGCCTTGTATGTTAAGCAGAAATTGCCTCTGAGCAGACTATATGTGACAGAGTATAGCTGGAGTTTTTTAAGGTGGTCAGCATAGGGCATCTGCATTAGGCCTGTGATTCTTTTAGTGAGGTATTTCTGCTGCCTTTCCAGTTGTTGCAGATGTCTTGAGAGGTACATACCAAATGGGGTATTGTATTATATAATGGGTCTAATGAGGGATGAGTACAGTGGGACAATGACCTCCTTTTTTCTTGATGAAAAGCCCTTAGTGATGAGGTGTGCCACACAGAAGAATTTCCTGACTGTTGTGGTGATGTAGTTATCGAAGGTGAGACCACTGTCCACCTGTGTCTCTAAGTCTCTTATCACACTTTTGGTGTTTAGTGTACTGCCACCTATGTGGTAATTCATGGGTACATGTTTTTTCTGAAAGGGGATAACTATACATTTCTTGGCATTGAGCTTGAGCCCATGGCTCTGGCATCAAGCATCTGTTTCTGTAAGGCCTTTTTGCAGAGTATCCACATAATTTGGGGATTCAGTAATGGCTCCTAGTTTGCAGTCATCTGCAAACTTTGTTAGCCAGAGTCCCTTAGTGTTGGCCTGTACTTCAGAGAAGTAGATGCCAAACAAGAGTGGTCCCAGGACTGAACCCTGAGCTACTCCACTTGTCACTTGTCTGGAGCTGGATTTGGAGTTAGCTACTTTTACAGTGTGGGTTCTGTCAGTAAGCCAGTTGGCAACCCATCGAATGACGTAGGGATTAATGCCCAGCTTAGTAAGTTTATCTATGATTCCAGAGTGGGGGATGGTGTCAAAGGCCATGGCGAGGTCCAGATAGGCTGTGTGGACCGCCTTACCCTCATCCACGGCTCTGGAGACTGATGTGAAGAAGTCAATCTGGTTCAGGAGACAAGATCAGCTCTTCATGAACCCATATTGGGTGGGGTCCAGTGTTTGAAGGTTGCCAATGTCTTTGTTTATAAGTTCCATGATAATACGTTCCATGGCCTTGTAGATCAGGCTCGTCAGACTGATGAGGCAGTAGTTCCCGGGATCCAAGGTGGATCCCCCCCCTTGTGGAGTGGGATAACTGTAGCTGTGCGCCACTCAGTGGGCATGAAGCCTGAGGTGAGGGTATGATTAAACATGACACTTAGGTGAGGTGCCAGTTCATTTTGTAGATTATGTAGTACACAGCCCAGGATGTCATCTGGTCCCATGGATGCTGTATTCTTAGCTTTGGAGAGTGCGTTTTTTACCTGTGTGGCCATTATTACCGGAATTTGGCAATCTTCAGGTATTGAGATGGGCCATTTAGGGGGTGAGAGGGGGATGAAGTTGGCACTGAATCGATTTGCCAGGATATTGGCGATATCCTTGGGATCAGTTTATTTAATGCCATTCTGCTGTAGCTTAGAGCAGATCTGAGCATTGCCATTTAGATTCTTGACATTGTTATAGAATGCCTTGTGGTTGTCTTTGGAATCTTTGGTAATTTTATTTTCGTAACTAGCTTTGGAGGATTTTATGAGGGATCTCAGCTTCTTACTGAGGCTGGTAAGGGAGGTTTTTGCATCCTGGGATTTTCCTCTTTTCTGCAACAGTTTCTTCCTTTTGTTGTAAAGTTTGTTTATGGCAGGGGACCACCAGATTGGCTTCATTTTTTTGGAGAAGAGCATCTTGGTTCTGTTTTGGATGGCACGATTCATGCATGAGTGGATGTGCTCGTACAGTGCCTTAGTGTAGGGCTCAGCAGTTGAACTTTCAGTTTACGTCTTTTTCTTCTAAGGTACATCAGGTTACTTAGAATATTTACAAATATTGAACTGAAATTGAAGACTGTTTCATCTGAGAGGAATTTTTTTAGATTAGACCAGTCGATGTGTCATAAAGTTGACTTGAAGGTGCCTGGTCTGAACTTTATAAGGAAGTCTACAAGGGTTGCAGAAGTGGTGTATTTGTAAGGGTCAGACACTATTTTTTTTCATTATAGGGAGGAACTCTTGTCATAAGTTGTATTTTATCTAGAGAGTGAGTGATTAGCTTTCTAAGGTTATATAGGTTAATAAAGGAATTGGGAAAGTTGATAGCAATGTTTTGCCAGTTAATCATTTTATCTCCCAATATAATTTTTTTCAATTAGGAATGCTACTGGATATCAAGTATACAATATCTCCCAGAGTATTGTTATTGTTTCCATGGGTGATATAGAGAACATGATACAGAATTGTTTTTTACTGTTTAATTTGATGTATAAAATGAATGTATCAGAATTATGGAATTTGCTTAAGACAGAAGTGGCGAACTTCATGACACCCCTGCAGATGGACATTACAGTTACAACTGCTGAATCCTACACAGATGCACTCTATAAACACTTCCATGAGTGCATGGATTGTGCTATCCCAAACAGAACCAAGATGCTATCTTCCAAAAAAGGAAGCCAATCTGGTGGTCCCCTGCCATAAACAAACTCTACAACAGAAGGAAGAAACTGTTGCAAAAGAGAGTAAAATCCCATGAGTGCAGGAGTTCCCTGGTCAGCCTCAGTAAGAAGCTGAGATCCCTTATAAGATCTTCCAAAGCTAGCTACGGAAACAAATTTGCCACTTATTCTAGGGACAACCACAAAGCATTCCATAGCTATGTCAAGAATCTCAATGGCAACACCCAGATCTGCTCTGAGTTACAGCACAATGGCATGAAAATTACAGAACCAACTGATATTGCCAATGTCCTGGCAGATAGGTTCACTGCTAACTTTACCCCCTTTTCCCCCCCCCCCAAAGGGCCCATATCTATACAGAAAGAATGTAGAGTCCATGTAATCACAACTATGCAGGTAAAAGCTGCACTCTCAAAAGCCAAAAACACAGCATACATGGGACCAGACAACAGCCCAGGCTGCGTTTTACACGAACTTCAGAATGAACTGGCTCCCCACCTTAGCACCATATTCAATCATAGACCCACATCAGGCTTTGTGCCGACTGAATGGCGCACAGCAACAGTTATCCGACTCCACAAAGGGGGATCCACCACTGATCCCGGGAACTATCGCCATATTAGCCTGACGTTACATTGGTAACCTCCAAACTCTGGACCCCACCTAGTTCAGGTTTGTGAAATGCAGATCATGCCTCCTGAACCTGATCGACTTCTTTGAGGCAGTCACCAAAGCTGTAGATGAGGATAAGGTGGTTCACACAGCCTATCTTGACCTCGCCAAGGCTTTCAACACCATCCCCCATTCTGGAATTATAGCTAATCTCACTAAACTAGATATAAATCCCTACTTCACAAGATGGGTTGCCAACTGGCTCACTGACAGAACCCACACTGTAAAAGTTGCCGACTCCAAATCTGACTTCAAACCAGTGACAAGTGGAGTACCAGAGGGTTCAGTCCTGGGACCTCTTCTGTTTGGTATCTACTTCTCTGAAGTACAGGCTAACACAGAAGGCCTTTGGCTAATGAAGTTCACAGATGACTGCAAACTAGGAGCCATAGTTGAGTCCCCAAATGATGTGGACATCCTACAGAAGGGCCTCACTGAGACAGATGCCTGGTGTCAGAGCCATGGCCTCAAGCTCAATGCCAAAAAGTGCATTGTCATTCCCTTTGGTAAAAACTCTGTACCCATGAACTACCACATAGGTGGCAGTCTACTTAATGCCAAATGTGTGATAAGAGACCTGGAGACACAGGTGGACAGTAGTCTCTCCTTTGATAATCACATTGCCACAGTAGTCAGGAAATCCTTCTACATGGCACACCTCATCACAAAAGGGTTCTCATGTAGGAAAAAAAGAGTTCATTGCCCCCCTCTACTCAACACTCATTAGATGCATTATAGAGTGCAATGCCCCTTTAGGAATGTACCTCACAAGACATCTGCAGCAGCTGGAAAGGCCACAAAAGTACCTCAGAAAGAGGATAACAGGCCTCAAACAGATGCCCTACACTGACCATCTCAAAAAACTCCAGCTTTACTCTGTAGCATATCGCCTACTCCAAGGTGATCTCTGCCTAACATATAAAGCTATGTCAAACCCAGAGCTGTTGGACATGCTACATCTAAAGAAATCCCAATCCCTCCAAGCTACATACTATAGGGACCTAAACCTTATCACCACAATAAACAGGACATGCTGGAGGGATAGATTCCTGTCCCAGAGACTTCCCATACTCTGGAACAAGCTACCCATCTATGTCAAGCAAAGTTCCTCATTAGCACTCTTCAAGAAAAATCTTGATAAGTGGATGGGAAATAGGAAATACACCCCGAGGATCACTTCTGTGACTCTGCTCGACAGGGGCACAGGAAAATAACTTTCTTGGGTGGTGTAAGACAGGGAACCTTGTTGGCTAGGCTTACTTAGGTCCTTGGGCCAATAGCCTAGTACCTACCTATGAACCTATGGTAATACTATTGTTGAAAGGATTTAGTCTGGAAAAGTTGGAGTATAAGAGGTAAATACCTCCAGATTTTTTAGAGATCTCTCTGTTCTTAACATGTTATATCCAGGTGGAAGCATTTCAGTGTCTTTTATGTTCGGCTTTGTGTTGGGGTTTGGTAATTGCTGGAATATGTAGAGTATATTGAGCTATTCATATATCATACTCATATCTATGCATTGAGTACTGTAATTTTGTTACATATACTACATACATTTAGTGTTTTGGTTATCTTTGTTTTACAATTAATTTATTTTCTCATTGGTCTCCTCAGGATTAAGTTGCAAGTGATTTTAGAAAAAGTAAAGATATTCCCTGGGATTCAGCAAGCTCTGCAGTAATAGTGCAAGAGCTGCTGCACGCAATATGGCCGACGAGCGATCCAGGAACAAGCTCCCGGGATGTGCACGAGCATTCCTACACTATTCCTGCATGGACACAGCTCCTGTATGCTAATTACCCCATTTGCAGGTGAAAAACATGCAAATGAGGTGAATTAGTGATCCAGGAAGTAGGCAGGTGTCTATGCAGGAATAGTGTAACCTGCAGAAATGTATTCAGCTACTAACCAAATACATTTCTGCAAATTACAAAATGGAGGCATGACAGCTCCAAAGAAAGCATGTATTCAATGTAATAGGCATGCCAATAGCCAAATATATGGTCATTGGTATGGGAAATAGTTGCAAAATTATAAAAAAATAACTTTTTTGGCCGATATGAGCTGTTTAAGCGTAGGGCAGTGATGTGCAAATGGGATTGGCCCAAAAATAAGAAAAAAAGTTGGAAATAAGCTTTTAAACCAAAATCAGCATTCTGCCATAATAGTCAATGGCATGCATAAGACAACAATACTATGGAATAGTGGTTGCTAAGGGGGAAGGCTGAGTGTCAGTTTTGTAACCAAGTATTAGCAGTCAGTTTTATGCAAATGAGGGGATTGATACTGAATCACAGATTTCCCCTCACTTTTAGCTTGCACCCAACTATGTAGGTGCAGCAACACCATGGTATAAGAATAAGGGGTAGATGACCTCATAAGGGAGAGTGTCATGCATGCTGTTATCTTATTGGATCTCTGTAGCCTGTGTTTGCCCTTAGCTAAGCACAGCTAAGGAAGGTGTGTGTCTGGGGCTGCCTAGCAATGTTTACATTGCCTAAATGGGTGTGTGCTTCGCGCACCAGGTTTTAAACAAAAAAAAAAAAAAAAAAACAGGAAATAGCAGCTCTGTTCACAGCTGAGCACTGGGTACGTGTGGCGTGCCTCGGGGCTTAAACGGGAAGGCAAAGGGAAGGGAAAACAGCAGTAGGAAGGCAATCAAGGAGAACTAGCATAGCTGGCAGGTGAAATGTATCAGAATCAGCCAATTACACAGGCATCAGCACAGCCCAGGCTAGCACACCCCTATAAACTATGCAAACACTTTTCACTCTGGTTTTTCCCACAAACTCTACACCACTGGTGTACACAGATGGGGAAATTTTACCTGACAAAACTAAAAAAATGATAGGGGCTGCTGTCGCTCTCATACATCAATATGTGGAAGAGGCTGAGGGTGGTGAGAATGAGAATGCTGACGACCAACCCACAGTGAGGAGAAGGAGAAGAGTGTACAGATCCAGGGTAACCTACAAGGTGCTACATGAGCTGGAGATAGTGGAGTGCTATAGGGTAGACAGGGACATCCTACAGCAAATTGTTGATTTGTGCCTACCATGCCTCACACACAGAACCAACAGAGGGGAACCCATCCCAGTGGATACCAAGGTATGTGTAGGCTTAAGAATACTAGACACAGGGACCTTCCAAAAGCCAACTGGGGATATCATGGGGATTTCACAGGTATCAACATCCAGGGTACTCAACCAGTTCCTGGATGCCATGTCAGCACATGCCAGTGAGCACATATATTTCCACAACACCCGTGAGGCATTGACCAGCAATATGTGTCTGTTCCACCAAATAGCAGAATACACTGAGGTAGTGGGTGCTATAGACTGCACTCACATACACATCAAAGCACCACCCGGCGAGCGAGGTAGGGTCTACATAAAGCACAAGGGCTTCCCCTCCATTAACTGCCAGGTCATGTGTGATGCCCAGGGCATTGTAAAGAATGTGTGGGCTGGCAGCCCTAGAAGCTATCATGACTCCCACATCTAGCATATGACAAGCTGTACCAGAGATTTGCCAGTGAGGACATCCCATATGACCACTTAGTGGGGGATGCTGGTTATGCACTGGAGCTGTGGCTGATGACACCCATCAGAAATTCACACACACCTGAACAAGAACTCCATAATGAGGCACATGCACAAACGAGAATCATAATAGAGGATGTGTTTGGGATGCTTAAGTCACAGTTCCGGTGCCTGAACATATCCAGTGGAGCCTTGCAGTACTCTCCAGCTACATGTACACAAATGTTCATTGCATGTGCCATGCTACACAATATGATCCTGCGGAAACAGCTGCAGCAGGAACAGTATGAGGCAGGGCCACACAGCCCCCTACCATTGCCAAGGCCAGCATAGGCACAGAGTGACTTGGAGGAGGAACAACCTGAGCCTGCCCTTGTAGGCAGAATGAGGCATGCCCAGTATGCCCAGGCTTTGACAAAGAGGCAACACATAGCACATACAGTGACACAGTAGGAACCCAGGGAATGACACCTCTCTCTGACTCGCACATGCAGTAAAAGAGATGCCAAACATGACACTACCTGTGCTTTACCATGTGTAGGGAGTGTACTATGTGCATACAACATAGTCAGCCCTCCAGCACCCTTCTCAATACTGACACAGCCACAAAGTAAGTCACTCTCCCTATCAATTGCTGAATGTAGTAGTATGTTCTGCTAGTTGTATCTATGGTATGGATGTGAGCATGCAAGGGAATCAGGTGGCTGAATGGAATACCAGCAGATAGTAGACACCACCTATATGGGCAGCATGAAATCCATAACAAATACTGGTGTCAACCAAGTAGGCAGTACTAGACAAGGTGAAAAATCCCACTGCAGTACATGTGGTGGCTCAAATGTGTGTCCATAGGACACATACATGCATGTCAGTGAGGCTCACATACACAACAACAGTCTCATCCAGCAGGACAGGTGTAGATGACCACAAAGAAAGACTGTGCTAAGGCCTCCAATTGATGGCAACGGAGAACAGCCCCCCCTCCAACTTACACAGACTGACTACAACTGGTCAGGCAGATGTACATTAGTTCTGAAGGGTAAGAAGTCTGAAACTGAAATGTAGGTCAATAAAACCTAAGATCTGTACTCTACTGATATGTCTTTAGTCTGCATGATAGGTCAAAATACAAAACGAAAAGGAAGTCAACAGAGTACCTGAAATACCAGTACAGTTATAGCAAATGTTTATAGTTGTCAGGTGTGCCCCCCCCCCAAAATCCTATGTAGAAATGCAGTAACATGTACATGTGGGTTTAATAACAATGGAGCACAGATTACCTGATCTGGCCCAATTTACAGGATAGATTGTTGCATGTGTACAATATGCAGGGCTTTGTGTGTTAGGTCGTTGTGTGTTGTATATTGTGTGGAAGTGTTCAGCATGTAGGTATGGAGGTTTGTGCCCCGGTGGCCTATGGCCAGTACTGTCAATGACAGGGCCATGTTCTGACAACTGCAGTGCCAACCACAATGCATCCCAGCAAGACCCAATTCAGCAGTCATCCATACTCATTGTTCAGATGTCACTATCTGTCACCATCTGAAAGATGGACATGCCATGAATGTGGGCCCAGACATACACACAGTACACAGGTGGAAGACTCTAGACAGAGTACATAAACTTTAACTGTCAACTGCACACACCTTTGGATTTGTAGATACAGGTTAGCAGCACATTAGTTGTCTGTGTAGTATGGAATACTGATGTAATCTGGCCAATCACTGGCAGACCACAAAAGGCACAGTTATGAAGTAATGAGAGACTGCCTATGATCCCACACAAGGCAACATAAGGGGAATGTCCTAGGTATATCTGTGAGTCAGCTGCAAGAAGCTTCCATATCACACATGCACTCAGCTTACCACACCATCAGTCACAGGTTTATCACAGGTCATACCCCTGCTGTTGGGAATGAGTACAGTATGACCCCCACTTCTGTATGGGAATACCACAGAATGCAGCATGCTGAAGAGGTGTCCCATGCAGGTGTGTCCCTAGCTGTAAGCAGCACCTTGCCAGCATCCAGAACAATGGATTAATATGGACAGGAACTATTGCCATTAACTCCTCTCACACTTACCCTGTCACCTCAGGGGAATCAAGTGGCTTGCAGCCTGGGACTGTAGAAGTGACAGAATGCATTGGCCTGCTACAGATGGCTTGCATCAGTACAAAATTCCCTACAGTCCTCTGTCAAAGGCCTGTGCCTCACCCGTACTGCCAATGTATGTTATCTTATAGGGTCCCAACTAACAACATAACACAGTCCACAGAATACAAATGCAAGGCCATTTTGACAAATCCCAGTAGCATGTCCACCATGTCCTACTGCATGAACTGTGGACCAACCCCTAAATACCGCTGGGATGAAGGGACAACTATAAGGATACTTCTCAGATATCACTTGCATAATTTTAGGAAGAGAATAGAATAAAAGAGTGGGGGTGTAGAAGCATGGACGTCATGGAGTGTGTGAAGTCTGAGACTCTGATGTGTGCACATACTACCCCTGTCTGCAAAGCTAGTAATGGGTGGCTACAAACCTGCTCGTAAACCACAATGTGAAGGGGAACTGACCAGATATATGAGCTCTGCTCTGGGTAACATGGGTGAATCTGTGCAGCTGAGAGGTATGGCCACAGCAGGATATGGTCATTCTGTTACATCGATAGATGTACAAGCAGGGGATCCTCAGCCATCACATTAACAAGGTGCTGGACCATTTACATAAAGCTATCAGCAAGTGTCTGCAGCTACCCCTCCAGAATGGCATGAGTTTGCAAGAATATGTAGGCTGCAGAACACAATACTGGACACAGCTTCATTCATCTTGTATTTCCCAGGAAATAACTGTAAGTAAATAAGTATATATGTCAGTAGCTGATGACATAATACATCACATTGTGAAACAGTACATATGTCTGAATATCTCTGCTAACACCAACCATGTAACACAAACAGTACAGACACAATAGTTACATTATCCCACTATCTTTCGCCCATTGTGACTCCATATTGTCAACCTATCTACAGATATCCTGCAGAAACAGGTTGCTGCCTGTAGATGTAGAACACAAAATCCTGCACTGGAGTACAACCTACTTGAAATGGATTCACACACTCAGTAAAGAAGGTCATACTGGGCATGCTCTTACACTTAGAGAAATGAAGCCCATATCAGCGAAATGAAGCCCATGTCTGACAACAACAGTGGACTATACATATCTGTCAGTCACAGATATCTGTGCAAACACACCACATTGCACACCATTCATGCTTTGCACACACATTGGATAGGAATACTCACACATATCCAAGGCCAACACACTATAATAGGTCAAATATACACAAACAGAGATGTGGGGAAGAGAGAGGCAGGCAGTGATAAAGAGATTGCCATCATGAGGCCTGTCCCACTCACCACACATCCAATTGGCCAATATCACATGATGTTCTGATGTCAATCATTGTAGACATTGGCTTTTGGTAGCCCTCAGCACTATAGTGTCTGTGGTGCTTGTGCTGACTGTGTAACATGATAGTACAAATCAGTATTCATCTAGCATTTGTATACACAGTCCTGTCAAATGTAAAGTTGTGTGTGACTGAGTGTTGTGTGTGTGTTTCCAGAGGAATGGTTTATGGCCCATTCACACACACTGCACTTCCCATTGCCCATGTTAGCACTCATGCTGATGTCAGTCACCTTGAAATAACCCGCTCGCCAATTCTCCACTCTGTAAGCTCCGTGGCATGTGCGATAACTGTGTAATGCTTTAGTGTAATGTATTAGTTAAGTAGGCGTTCAAATCCAGACATAGCAACTGTGAAACTCTGTGTGTGTAAAGATTAATGATTTGGAGGCCATTCACAGTCACTACACTTCCCATTGCCCTACTTTTGTAAGCCTGCTGATGTCAGTCACCTTGAAATACCCCTTTGGACAAGGGCCAGCCCTATAAGCACTGTGGCACATGCAATAACTGCATAATTCTATAGTGGAACATATTAGTTAGGTAGGAGTTCTAATCCCAGACATGGCAACTGTGAAACTCTGTGCGTGTACAGATTAATGATTTTGAGGCCATTCACAGTCACTACACCTCCCATTACCCTACTTTAGGAAGCCTGCTGATGTCAGTCACCTTGAAATACCCCTTTGGACAAAGGCTAGCTCTATAAACTTTGTGGCGCACACCATAAATGCAGAACAGTGCACTAGTAGTGGTAACTACACAGATATGGGTTTGAAACTCATCTGTGGCAAATGTTTGTGTATGTGCTATGTATGTGTGTACCTTAAAGATATTGACCCCATTTACACCCAGTACACATCTCAGAGGCTGACATGAGCAGTCCTGCAGATATCATCCACCTTAGAAGTTCCTGTTGCCAGCCCAAAACTATGTCAGGTCAGTGGTGCATGTGGTAAATGTGTAACATAATGGTCTGTAAAGATTGTTAGATAAAGGTTTGAAATTCAGCCCTGGCAAGTATAAATGTGTGTTTCAGGTAAAATTATTTTTGGGATCTCTCACCCACTACATCACCCAATGCCAGTATTTGCAAGGGCTGGTGATGTTCCTCACCTTAAAAGTACCTTTGGACAACATCCATCCTATAAATTCCACGATGCATGTGATAAATGCGATACACTGTAGTAGCAATACATAGCTAGGAAGGGGTTTGAATCTCAGTACTGGCAAGTGTGCATGTGTGTCTGTCACCAGTATCCTGTGTGGAGGCTGCTGTGATTGTGTAATAACAAGATGTATTGTGGGATGGGTTATGCTAAATTATTATGTTGAGGACCTTGTATATGTCAGAATGTCCACCTTACAAGGACAACAGATATGAAACACCAAAGAGGCTGGTGTAGACAATCCATAGCCCTACATGTGACATTATGGATTGATGAACAATACAGGCAACCGTTGTATTACTCAGAGAACACTATCCACCCATGTCTCATACACAAACACACTTGGCTAGGCCACAACCACTATATTGGTAGTTCCCTGCATATTGCCTCACAGATAGCAAACACAGTGTGATTGCAGTGGACTACATGTCTATTGACCACAACAGTGCCACTGACATAAGTACTGTGATGTGTTACATCTCCTGACTGTGTGTTATCCAGCAAGTAAAAGGACATGGCACCTTGTTCCATTCCTACAGTAGGCAAATAAGTGTTTACAGTGGTCCTTTTGCTATGTTCCCCACTGGATGCCTGCAACAACTGTAGAGTCTGCAAATGTAACCCACAAAGGGAATGCCATGCCTTATACACATGCCCTGTATGGACAGATGCCACTAACTCCACTGAATACCTGCATCATGCTGTCAATGTAGGTGCAAGCACAACCTCAATTCCATAGCCAGGTCTCACCAAATGAGGTCAAGAATGCTATATCAGAAGATAACAATCTGTCCACACAACATGCCCCAGAGACCTCAAGTACACTTCCACATGTCATAGAACATGCGCGTGGGACATGTGCACAACCCAGACACTGTCCATGTTATGAAATATAGATCACATACATGGGAAGCTGTGCACATCACTGGCCACTCACAATAGTAACCCAGATGATTGGATGGTAAATTCAATACCCACCTATGGGGATCACTCCAGGGACTGCACCCCTGAGCCACACTGGAGACCATTGTCATGTGGCCTGATACCAAGGTATTCCCTTTGCCTAGCCTTGTACAGCCTTAAGGCCCATTCACCTACTACACACCTGTGGAGCAATGAACTTATGCATTTCAGTACTGGCAAGTGTGTGTGTGTGTGTGTGTGTGTGTGTGTGTGTGTGTGTGTGTGTGTGTGTGTGTGTGTGTGTGTGTGTGTGTGTCTGTTTGTGTGTACCTGTGTGTGTGTGTGTACCTGTGTGTGAAGATTAATGATTTTGAAGCCATTTACAATCACTACACCTACCATTGCCCTACTTTAGCACGTATGCTGATGTCATTCACCTTGAAATAACCCTTTGGCCATGTATCAGTCATGCAGGCTCTGTGGCGCTTGTAATACTGTAATATTGCAAATTAGTTAGATAGGAGTTCTAATCCTGATTCTGCCAATTGTAATAACGTGTGTGTTTCCCTGATATAGTGTGTGTGTCTTCATTGACACTTGCTTTTGTGGACATTCACACATACTACACTTCCCTTATCCCTCCTTTAACACTGCTGCTGATGTCGCTCATCTTCAAAGATACCTTTGGACAGCTCTCCACCATATACACTCTGTGGCATGTGCAATAACTGAATAACACTATAATAGCAACACATAGTTAGGTAGGGGTTTAAAACTCAATACTGTTAAGTGTGTGTTTGTGTGTGTGTCATCAGTATCTTGTGTGGGTGGTGGGGTGATTGTGTAATAACAGGATCCATTGAAGTGTGGGTTTTGATACATCATTATATTGAGGACCTAAATGTCCCATTGTCCACATTACAAGGCCAACAGTTTTCAAACATTGTAGAGGTTGTTATAGAAAATCCTCAGTCATAAATGTGTATAGCCATGTGCAATTACTATGTGACAGTATGGATTATTAAATAATATAGGCAACCGTTGTAATACCCAGATACCACTCTCCACCCACGGATCATACACACACATGCTTGGCTCTTACTCTCTTCCTTTCTTCCTTTCTTACTTTGTCTCTGTTTCTCTCTCTCTCTCTCTCTCTCTTTCTCTCCCTCTCTTGTGGATATGGAAAAATGCATCTGTTTTGCATAGGCAGCAGCTTGAGTTTTGTAAGTAATGCTCATGATCAGCTGATGGCCTGTGCATGAATTGCAGTCCCTCACTTGCTAATTGCATGTGGAACAGATGTGGTATCATTCCTATAGCCAATTGCATGGAAACACACTCCTATAACTAAGCACTTTATGTGGGTGTTGGCCCTTTTCCTTTACTGTGAGCAGGACTTCATGTGGGTGTTTGACAAACAGCATTACAGAGGGTAGTTGGAAATACCTCTTACAACATACACTGTGGAGACAAGCCAACAAACAGGAGGGGAATGTTCCAGACATGGGGACAGAATGTAAGTTTTGCTGTTCTACATTTAAAGTAATGTTGGTTTAACATGGTTTTTGTGGATATGGCTGTTCTACATGATTTAAAGTCTGGCATGACAGTGTTATGTGGTTGAGGAAACTCTCACCTGTAGGGCTATCTGCAGAATGGCCAGAGTTTGGAGTTTTACATGTGTTGTGTTACTCACACATTTCCTGTCTTTAGAAATGCAGTAGCATACTCTGATGATTGCAGTCAGTACATGGTGACATCCATGTGAGTTACCGACTTCATATCCCTCAGAAGAGATATGTCACAACAAACCCTATTACACCAGGAAATGTCTCAGTTTATCACAGCAATATGTCAATATTGGCCCTGTGTTTGTGCCTCCATCCCCCAAGTCTGTCACCCTTTGTCCATATGTCATGCAGTAAGAGGTGCACATGTACAGTACATCACCATTTACTGACATCATACCTGATAACAAGCCAGTGCGATATCAGACTGCTAGACATGTTA
This sequence comes from Protopterus annectens, assembly GCF_019279795.1. Taxonomy (NCBI): domain Eukaryota; kingdom Metazoa; phylum Chordata; order Ceratodontiformes; family Protopteridae; genus Protopterus; species Protopterus annectens. Next base: position 732,276,816 of record NC_056734.1, on the reverse strand, counting down.
TGCATAGTAGGCCTTATGTTTGAGGACAGACCCTGGACCTTCTGTTGTAGTGTGTAGAGTAGTGAGGTCTGTGTACTTATGGTGATTGTTGACAGAGTGTTTATTGTGAATATGTTACTTGGCCTGTGTACAGACTGTGGTAGATATCATTGTCCTTGGTCCTGTTCTATCTAATGTTGCATTCTGCTACAGTTTATGGTACCCTATCAGCATGCATGCATGTTTATAGGGTCAGAGTGACACATGTCCCATACCACAGTTAGGCATCAGACTACACTGTGTATTGGCCCAGTATATGTAGGGTTACTGTGTGAGTGGCACATATGGGGATGGTTTTGTTCAGAGTCCATATACTGTAATATTAATTAGGCTTACCATAATGTGACTGTGACTGTGTTCAGATTGCTTCTGGGTATGCACTTTCACATTGGTGTCTGTTACTCCATGATGTTACATGCCTGTAGTGCCTGCTATATTTGAAGTACATGTGTATTCCCCCATAGGAAACTTGGGTCAGTGTTGTGGCAGTCTGTCTGTAGTCTGCACAGTGCTTTGTGACATGCCTAGCAGCTCAGTGTATTTAACTAGTGGGATGTTATGTCCAGATATTTCTCAGATGTACTATTGCCTGGCCACCATAACTGTTGTGTATTTCTGACAAAACAGTGGGATGCTGTAAAGATGTATGTCACTAACTAGTGAGAAGTATGTGGGCTTGGGACCTCTGCTCCTCTGGTTAATATGACAGACATGAGTGTGTGAATGCATCAACTGTGTGAGCTTATCTATTACAGTATTTTTGTGATATCCCCATTTACATGGCTGTAAACATCCACTTTGACAGGCTTGGTCCACACGTCTTGCACTATGGAGTTCTGTGTATACTTCTGGACTGACCAGATTGTGTCAGATTGTCCATGTTTACTGGTCATATCTCTGCTGTATCCCACAGGATCATTACTGTGATTTGTGTGATACTTCACTATGATGATCTTATGATGTCTGTTATTAACTGATGGCGTACATGTCAGTATCAGAAGTGACTTTCCAAACAAAATGTCTGTTAACACAACCCCTGTTACTGTGGCAATATTCTCCATTTATACCTGCAAAATTTACATGACATCCCCTTGCACTAAGAAATTGTGACTATTGGTGCTAAGGTATGACTCCACTACATGTTATGGGCATAAGTTTTGGCATAAGTTTTATATAATATATATATATATATATATATATATATATATATATATATATATATATATATATATATATATATATATATATATATATATATATATATATATATATATATATATATATATATATATATATATATATATATATATATATATATATATATATATATATATATATATATATATATATATATATATATATATATATATATATATATATATATATATATATACACACACACACACACACACACACACACACACACACACACACACACACACACATATATATATATATATATATATATATATATATATATACATATACATGTATATATATATATATATATATATATATATATATATATATATATGTATATATATTATAAATATATATATATATATAGATATATATATATATATATATATATATATATATATATATATGTATATATATATATACACACACACACACACACACACACACACACACACACACACACATATATATATGTGTGTGTGTGTGTGTGTGTGTGTGTGTGTGTGTGTATACATGCAGTTTTGAGCAGCTTTAAGCAGGTTTGTGTGTATTTGTGTGATGGTAAGCGGTGCTAAAGTATGGTTAAATGAATAGGCGCTTACAGAGTGAAGGCTTCGCTTACCAGTGCGCAAATCTGCTTAGCATTTATATTTAAGCAATGCTTACACCTGCTTAGCATGGCTCAGCCCTGGTAATCAGTGATCATATTCCAGTCTGATGAAATAGCAGGGTAATGACATCTTTAGTAAGTGTATTTAATTCCATGTACATAACATGCTTCTATGTGCTGTCATTACAGTAGCAAGGGGTGTGAGTATACTGTATGGGACACCTGAGCATATATGGCTAGTACAACAATCTTTTCCATTTGTAATTGTTTCATACATGGGTAGTATCCCAGGTTATATGCAGTCACACTTGCATGTATTGTATCATTACGTTACTACTGTTAACAGTGCTTTCCCAATTAAGAGTAGATTGCAGATTGTAGTACTGCAACCATACACCCCTGCATGCAAAGGTGGACTCTGAGTACTGATTATCATGTTCTTGGTGTGTGAGCTGTGTGTTATTAAGTATTTGCTACTGGATATTGATCTGATATGTGGATATTAACTGTAGACTACTATGCGTATAGGACATGTCATTGAGGGCTGCTGTAATGTAGTAATGGCATACCTATCAGTGTCAGACTTTTCTCTGTCAAAACATTCATCCTAATGCATAACCTGTTGGCTAGCTGATTTCTGTCTGTCCTCTGTACAGATGTGCAGATGTCAGATATCCATCTTGGCTGCTTACAGGCAATCTATGCTTGACTGACACTGACATGTCTTCCCAGCTGTGTTATGAAGGCCACAGCTAGGAAACCTCACCCTGTATGCACTACATGCCATGGATACCTCAATTAGACTACCACAGTCAACAGAACATGCTTGGGTACAGGTCTCCAACCCAGACACTGGCCATGTTATGTAATATATGTTACATACATGTCAATTGGAGCACCTCACTGGCCGTCTGCAAGAGACAACCAGATGATTGGATGTTGCATTTAACTGTCACCCTGAGGATCACTCATGTGGCATCAGTTGATAGATGGCCTGCTGACAAATGTCAGGTGGCATGATACCACTGTACCCACATCCCCTACTCTTCTCATCTCTCCATGGATAATATCCTGGTACACACCTAGGATCACCTGCACCTATGGACCCTAGTACTGACAAATGTGCCAGTGTGCATTACTGAGAATAATAGTGTCTGTGTGTTTGTAAACTTGTAATTGATAATACCCTGAGGGCCTTCTCACCCACTTCACCCCCCATTGCCATAGTTAGAAATGGCTGCTGCTGTAATGGACATTAAATGTACCTTGTTACACTCTTCACCCTATGGGCTACCTGGAGTTTGCAGTACCAGCACAACACTGTTGTACAAATGGGTAGATAGGTATAGGTTACCCTCTGAGTCCTGGCAAGTGTGTGCATGTGTGCAAGTGTGCATATTTGTAGGCTACAGCATTCTGAGGCCACATTCTTCAAATACAATACACCTTGCCATACACTATAAGGGGCAGTGATGTTGCTGACATTAGGAGAGTCATGGCAAACCATCACCCTACTATCCCTGTGAGATGTGCCATAAATGCATATCCCTGTAGCAGCACTGATGAGATAGACAATGGGTTATATTGCAGTCCTGGTCAATTTGTGATTGTAGGTATGTCAGAGTATTACCATGGGTTTCAGGGAGTAAAATATCCAATGTGGGGTGTGGGTGCTGGATATACTGTCTTTACACCATGGTATCCCCAGTACATGTCCCAGGGTTCACTGTATGAGGACCACTTTCACCATCAACCATACAGGTAACTGATTATACTATCCAGCCCAATGATGTATGTGCTGTGTGCAAATTATCTGTAACAGAATGGACTCACTGACAAGTTAGCACTGATAAACCCAGGTCTCTCAGATGTGTCTATGACAGTTATGTGTTTGTTAATGTGTATATAACAGTATGTCATACTATGTATTGTTCATTAACACCCAGTACATCCCCCATTACCATACTGTACAAGGCCTGGTGATGTTCTTCATTTAACAAGAAACTCAGGACACACCTCATCCTAAAAGCTGTCTGGTGTGTGCAATTAAGGCCAAACACATTAGTAGCAATAAGTACCTAGTTAGGGGCTCTTCTCTCACTGTTGCCACGTAAGTGTGTTTGTATGTGAAGGGATATACTTCAGTTTGCAGAAAATACATGTCCCAGAAGGTCATTTTTCTGAGAACTGACTGGCAAATGCTAACATTTCAAAGTAATCATCTTGTGGAAATCCATTCCATCAAAACTAGTAGTAGATGTGTAAATACCCTCTTGGCCACTGTATAGCTGTACAGCAATACTGGAGTTGGCATATATAGTTTGGTGTGGATGTTGTGGACACAGCCACCCTATTTGGGGTTATTGTTGTGTGTATCCTCCCACTTAGTCTGCTGTAATATTGTACAGTTTATGTTAACATGTTAGTTGTCAATCACATCATGTGCAGTTCTACACCACTCCCACACCCTCCAAAGTGGAGGGCTGTGCCACCCACATCAGCACACCTATGTTTACCAACTCCAGGACTGCACTACATTGGGGAAGGTGACATATACTCTACCAGTACCATCGTCAATGACATTAAACTTGCAAACTGATTATTTGCTGATGTGATGTTTTGCCTATTTTCTCTTGGTGGAATTACATAGGCTAAAATGGGTTCACTTCAAAATTAAGTACATCCATGTGTACAGTATTCTCTGTGTACTGCATCAACACCAAAACCTCTGTATGTGTGTGTTATACACAAACATGTGTTGTGTGACATCCAGTACACTTACCATTGTCCCACTGTAAAAGGGCTGCTGACATCAGCGACCATACACTCACCTGTATACACCCCTCAGACCTATCAGCCATGTGGCACATTCAGTAACTGTTATACAGACTTGTTACTGGTGTTCAGCTATACCCAGGATATGACACAGTCAATGTGTCACCACAGTGCCATACCCCTTGTAGGAAACTACAGCAGACCAACATCCTGCTGACACATAGACACCTACAATACAAACTGAATACATTATGGAGACCACAATCAGTCAGTGTTAATAACAGCTATAATGCATCATGGCTGGACAGCTACACATCCTGACATGCAAGAATTAAACTTTCCTGCTGAAAACATGTTACACAGCATTACATTGCTACACCTTAGTACATTCGCCCTATGCATCAGAACCATATTAGTCTATCCCAGCATCGATGGTATGGATGACAGGGATGTGGCACAAGTATCATCATATACGCAGGGTGTGTTGTGGGTTTGCCAGAGACCTAGGCTGAGCCATTTGGTTGACATCATGTGTGTGTGTGTTATGGGGTTTTGTTATCAATTGGGCTTTGCAAATGTGGTGCATGTAGGTATGGAGGTGCCCTATCTGTGTTGGTGATGTGTGAGTGTGTGTGTGTGTGTGTGTGTGTGTGTGTGTGTGTGTGTGTGTGTGTGTGTGTATGGCACACAGTTCTGCCATGTGGCTGCCCTATACAGGGGTTTATTGGACAGCTGCAGACCGTATATGGCAGGATGTGCAGTTCACCACCTCCAGCCACGGACATGAGAACTGTGCCTGCCAGGGGTTCCATGGGGACTACCAGGTACAAGCCCAGATATGGTACTCTCCCCTGATGATGACAAATGTCCGCTGGTTCCGGGTCCCTGTTGGCACCAGCCAGGACCACGTGCACGTGGCCTGCTGTGTTGTGGTGTGGACAGCACGCCCCTGCAGTGCTGGTGCTGGTACTGCCACTACAGGAGCGGCTGTGACTTGTTGCACATCCACGTAGACCTCCACCTGTTGGTGTTACTGACCTATGTCCATGTGGCTCTCACCCTACTCCCATCATATGTTCTAACACAGACATTGCACGGTCGAGAATTCTCACCATCTCTCCCAACTGTCTATCCAGGGCCTCTGCAAAATAACGGTGGGCAACTGCAAGATCACGGATGTTGTCAATAATAGCAGAATGAGTAGCCCTCTGGAGCTTCAGACTCTGTCTGGTATAATGTTCCATACATGCCTGTGCCTCCATGACAGCCTGAAACATGCACCTGGTGACACCTACTGTGGCACTTTTACCAGGGACATGATGGCCAGCAGCCCTCCTATGAGCACCCCTGTAATCTGCCTGTGTGGTACCTCACCAGTCATCCGGCTATGGCTGCTGTGTACAGACACACTTGCCATAGTCACCACACTCTCCTGTCCCATGCCACCACCCACCAACTGTCCCTCATCTATGGCCACTGGTGATGGGGTATGTATAGGTAATGTGATTGTGTGCGGGGCTGGGGTGCATAACAGTGGTATGTCAACCGATGGCACAGCTTCAGCCCCTGACAACCCCGCCTGTGCCTCACCATACCTATCATCATTGTCAGAGTCTATATGGGCACTAACATCAGTCTGCCTGCAGGAGGGACCCTGACCCACCTTGCCACCTGTGAGGGGAAAACAAAAAACGTAATTTAAGACCTGTACGTCATTGCTTACCTCTACACACACACACACACACACACACACACACACACACACACACACACACACACACACACACACACACACACACACACACACACACTTATAGGTGAGGTGGCACAAAGATATTACACAGATCTCTCATTACACAACTGTCAACATGCATGCCATATGGCACTCAACTGCATGCACTGCAGCTATACGCAATCCCTGTTACCAACATTATACATCTCTGTGATGTATGAGTTGTGTTAGTAGGTGATGCCCCTTCCCCTAGAACACACAGCACCCATGTACACAGTATTGCTGTGCACCTGTTCAGCACCCTGGCATGTACTGTGCACCATACTGACAACCTTTAAAGCTTACTGTGGCTAAGAGGAGTGTACACACCCTTATTGACATGCCATCCTCTTCCCTGATATGCAGTGGGGCCACAGTACTGCATATGTTAACATTACACACACCTGATATGTGACATATAACCTGTGAAATCAAAGGCAGTATCAAACAAATGTGTTAGTTGTGCAGATGCTGATTAAGATGCATACAATATGTGGGTTGCAATATTGTGCACACCCTTAACACAATGGTTTGTTGCAGCACCTGTTAAGTGAACTACAGCAGTCACTACTCCTGGCAGGGGTATACTAGCATGGCCCATCTTCACTTGCCATTATTTGGTTACTCTGCCCTACAAATGTTCCCAACTCTGCCAGATTGCAAGGTCAGCTCATGTGCACAGCCCTTGGAGGTCACACAGTGCCTTCACTATTGCTGTGGAGTCAGGGTTATGTCTAGCACAATTCATGACCTTGACTGTGTTCAGTTACAGGCATTCTTAGCGAGCTTTGGATGTATGCTTCAGTTCACTGTTGTGTTTCAGGATGACACCCCTCCCCATCCTTAGCCTGTTTGTAGATGCTTGACAGCTATGAGCCACACATGAGTGTCATTTTGCAGTGTATCCAATTCAGACCATCATGTCTACCAGCCTAGTTTCTGCTAATGAACAGCAAACCTAAAGGTGTACACTGGCACCAGCAAGGTACAGATGGGGATGGTGGGCCAAAGGTGGAGTGAGGTGTTGCCTGTGCAGCACATGTATCTTTATTAATACTGTCTGTAGGTTTCAGCCTTGGTCTCGGTACACCATTACACATTGCAACACATGGCTTTGGGAGTCTTGATGTTATGCATATGGTACCTGTAGAGAGCCCTGGATGATGTTTCCTGTGGAACAACTCTTCCATCTGATTACCCTAACTCATAGGCCACATTTATGCAGAGTCCAGGAAATTGTTGACACAGGTACTGCATAGGCAGTACTTGCTAGACATTCCTGCAAGTCTATCAGTGTTGCTGCATGTTTCTGGGCAGCCTCTGTGACCAGTTTGCAACATGCATTGTCATCTGTCTTGGATGGGCATCTATTTATTTTCTACATTAATGTTGTCTGATACTTTATAGTCACATACATGACTGTCTGCACTGTTTGCCATGGTATATGCAATGGTGAGGTAAGGCTACGTCTCCCAATCCTGAGTACTGCCTTTTGGATATGGGATCCATTCAATGGTTTGTAAGATGTGTGCAAGCCACAGCTGCCTCTATTGCAGGTGAGTGGGCAAATATCATGGACATACTTCTTGGACAACAGACCATTAGTTGGTGTGACATTGAAGACCTGTACTTGATTGAAGGTGCATAATCAAGAAAAGTGAATGCTGTCAGTACCTCAAAAGCTACTTCCACAATATATTTGGAGTGTGTGCACACATATGCTTTCAGTGTTTGTTAAGTTATGTATTTCTCATATTTGTTGTCCTAAAATAGGATTCTATATTACACATTCATTGCTCACGTTAGGATCACATTACAGGTTGTAAAAGTTGTGGAATGTGGTGTTGTGATATGCCGTTGTGTAGCTCTGTAATAGTTGCCATTGTAATAGTGGTATATACACTGTTGTAGCCACTGCATAAGGGTAATATTTCAGATATGTCCCTACTTTAGGCTATTTATCCCACCATTATGTTCATCTCTGTCTACACATTTTGTACTGACAGGTTGTTACTTATACTGCAGGACTCTTACATACCCTTCAGATATGCCACCATGGTGACCAATGTGATGCAGTGCAGTTAACAGCAACAATAAGTGAACATGTACAGCATGCATTATGAGTAGGCATGTTAAATGTGTGCATGGAAAATAACATGGCTATAACATGGCCAGTGTATTGGCAAACCTGAACAAAAAAACTCCATACTCACCAGCTACAGGCTGCTGCCCCAGAGGTATACTAGAGGGACCTACACAGTTGTGTGAGAGATGCAATGTCAGTAGCCACACCTGTGGCATTGGTACAGGATGGAAGCAGCATTTCAGTACATCAACAGTACAAACCCACAATACTAGAGATTATGCACATCTGTTCATTACTACACTGCAGTAACAAACTATGTTATCTGACATATGCATGAAGATACTTTGCAGATGAAGATGGATAAGCAACAGTGATCTACTAATGTTCCCTTGGGCCTTACCTGCATGTTCCTCTTCTATTGTGTGGGTAGCACCCACCTCCACAATGATATCAAGGCTGGCAAGGAGCTCCTCAGCATGTGTCAGTGGGGGATGGATGGCATGATCCCCACCTGTGGATAGCTGGTCCCTCCTAACTGCAGTATCACGCTGACGGGTGTGGTGAATGAGGTCAGTGCAACGATGTTGCACCTGATCATAACTGCGGTTATGCAGGCCAACATTGTTTACCCTGTGGATAAGCTTGTTCCACAGGGCAGTCCTCTCCTGCAGATCATGGACCATATGCCCAAAGAGGGTTCTGTGGTGATGCATGAAGTAGTTGATTAGTATTTCATTCTCCTGTGGAGTATAAGCAGGGAGATGCTCCTGTGACATGGTACCTGGAAGACATAAACAGGAAAAAAAGGTGTGAGGACCTCATACTGCAAGGATATAACTGTTGTTAACTGACATGTCCCCCCCCCCCACCATATCTGCAACAATAATCTGAACACACAAATCAGTGGCTATGTTTACACCAAACCTACTGTTGGGACATATATCCTATTGTGCAACAAATATTAAAATGTGTTTTATTCATGTTCCATGTTGAAACACTATAATTGGTGGCCTGTTGCTAACAATGTAACCTGCATGCCATTGTAATGGCCACTGTGGTTTCATATATGCATGTGTCCTATTTGCTATGCAACTGTTTCAAATCTGGTGTTTTGGGTTAATGGGAATATCTATGTATGCCGTTATAACTAATCCTGGATTTTGTTGACTATTACTACCCACATATGCTCTAAAACTGCAATGCAATAGCATGTTTGGAAAGGCTGTTCCCAGCAGAACCATCTATCCCACCTCATCTGGCCATGGCACCAGGCCACAGCACGTATGGGACCCAACCCTGGACCTCATCATCTGCTAGTCCTGCACTACCTTCAGGTAGAACCAGCTCAGGGGATGGTGCTCATCCCACACTGGGAGCACACGCAGAAAGAATCCTGTCACCTGAAGTCAGGTCAGGGTCTGGTGAATAGAGAGCTCTGCAGAGAACTTGGGGATCTGCTACACCACCTTGAGGTGCTCGTGACACAATTAGAGGGTCAGCCTGTCCCCTCCTGCTCAGCCCCCAGCACAGCCACCTTCAGAGCCATGAAGGTGCAGTGCTGACTGCCCATGGGTGGGGACCTAAGTCCCACTGTTACCATTTGCGGGCTCATGAGCTTCCAATTTCCAAACACCCCTCCCCATCCAAGGTGTTTACCCACCACGTGTCATATACAGCCCCTGTATGCTGTCTTGTCTGTCTTCTGACCCAACCTACCTCCCCAAATATACCTACTATCCTTCCCCAACATCCCACTCTCAACTTAACAAAAAAGGGCAATCTGTTCCCAACACAAATTTCATACCATACATAACTGTCCATTTTGCACCTGCTTACATCTGCTTACAGGTGCCTAAATCACTCTGTATCCAACAGCCCTTGTTCTGGCCATCAAATAAATTATCAGCCCTTGCAAGTGTCTAACCCAGGACCCTGCACACCAAAGCCACATCAATTTACTAGTAAGCCATCTGAACTCCAGATATGTGTGATGTTTTCTCAAACATATCATGCAGCACAGTCATTCAACAGTAGGAAAAATTTATATATAGATATATATATATATATATATATATATATATATATATATATATATAGATAGATAGATACATATATATATATGTGTGTGTGTGTGTGTGTGTGTGTGTGTGTGTGTGTGTCTGTATATATATATATATATATATATATATATATATATATATATATATATATATATGGAGTGCATTCAGACATCATGACATCGTGTCCACACTCTGAACCTCCTTCCTCCACAGCTGCACTGTTCAGTCGTGCTACAAAGCAGAGCATCACATGTTGACACAGCCCAACATTGGGGGGGGGGTATATAGGGACAGATCGTATACTTGATTTATTATTGTGCTGTCTTCTGTGTACCACTTGGATATCTTCTTTGTTTGTTTGTTTTTTTAATTTTTGTTTGTAGTATTTTTTTTAGTATTATTTTTGTTTTTATTTTTTGTTTTTCTCTCTCTCTCTCTCTTTTTTCTCTCTCTCTCTCCCTCTCTCTCTACTACAGGGATCAAGCTGGTTTGAATAGGTTGCAGCATGGCTTTTGTAGGTGATGTTCTTAATCAGGTGATGGCCTCTGCACCAATTGATGTTCCCCACTTGCTAATTGCATGCAGCAGGTTGTGTAGTACTTACAATAGCCAATGTCATAGCAAATTACTACTATAAATGACTGCATCATGTGGGCGTTGTCCCTTTACCTTTCCTGTATGGAAGACATCCTTCCTGTATGTGGGCAGCAGTGTTACAGACAGCAGGTAGCAATACCTCTTACAACAGGACTTGCGGACACAGGCTAACTACACATTTGTATAAGGTTGCAGACCTACGGACAGTGTGAGTATTGCTGTTCTTCTTTTCTTTCAGCTGCTCCCATTAGGGGTCGCCACAGTGGATCAACTGTTTCCATTTCTTCCTGTCCTCTGCATCTTGCTCTGTCACATCAAGCACCTGCATGTCCTTTCTCTCCACATCCATAAACCTTATCTTAGGCCTTCTTCTTTTCCTGTTACCTGGCAACTTCATCCTTAGCATATTTTTTCCCAATATACTCTGCATCCCTCCTCAGCACATGTCCAAACCAATGTAATCTTGCCTCTCTGGCTTTGTCTCCAAACTTTTCAACCTGGGCTGACCCTCTAATATACTTATTCCTAATCCTGGCCATTCTCTTCACACCCAGTGCAGATCTTAACATCTTCAACTCTGCCACGTCAAGCTCTGACTCCTGCCTTTTTGTCAATGCCACCGTCTCCAACCTATATAACATAGCTGGTCTCACTACCCTCTTGTAGACCTTCCCTTTCACTCTTACTGGTACTCGTCTGTCACAAATCACTCCTGACACTCTTCTCCACCCACTCCATCCTGCCTGAACTCTCTTCTTCACCTCTCTTCCACACTCACCATTACTCTGAACTGTTGAGCCCAAGTATTTAAACTCTTCCACCTTTGCCACCTCTACTCCCTGCATCCTCACCATTCCTCTATCCTCCCTCTCATTCACACACATATATTCTGTCTTAATCCTGCTGACCTTCATTCCTCTTCTCTCTAGAGCATATCTCCACATCTCCTGGGTCTCCTCCACCTGTTCCCTACTCTCACTACAGATCACAATGTCACCTGCAAACATCATAGTCCACAGGGGCTCCTGTCTAATCTCGTCTGTCAACCAGTCCATCACCATTGCAAATAAGAAAGGGCTCAGAGCTAATCCTTGATGTAATCTCACCTCAACCTTAAACGCATCTGTCACTCCCACCGCAGACCTCACCGCTGTCACACTACCCTTGTACATATCCTGTACCACTCTTACGTACTTCTCTGACACTCCCGACTTCCTCATACAATACCACAACTCCTCTCTAGGCACCCTGTCATATGCTTTCTCTAAATCCACAAAGACACAATACAACTCCTTCTGACCTTCTCTGTACTTCTCCATCAACACTCTCAGTGCAAACATCACATCTGTAGTGCTCTTTCCTTGCATGAAACCATACGCTGATCACTAATTATCACCTCCCTTCTTAACCTATCTTCCACTACTCTTTCCCATAGATTCATGCTGTGACTGATCAATTTAATCCTTCTGTAGTTACTACAGCTCTGCACATCACCCTTATTCTTAAAAATTGGTACCAAAACACTTTTTCTCCATTCCTTAGGCATCCTCTCACTTTCCAAGATTTCATTAAACAATCTAGTTAAAAACTCCACTGCCATTTCACCTAAACACCTCCATGCTTCCACAGGTATGTCATCTGGACCAACAGCCTTTCCATTCTTCATCGTCTTCATAGCTATCCTTCTTCCTCCTTACTAATCCACTGCACTTCATGATTCACTATCCGCACATCATCCAACCTTCTCTCCCTCTCATTCTCTTCATTCATCAGCCCCTCAAAGTACTCTTTCCATCTACTCAACACACTCTCCTCGCTTGTGAGTATGTTTCCCTCATTATCCTTTATCACCCTTACCTGCTGCATATCTTTACTAGCTCGGTCCCTCTGTCTAGCCAATCGGTACAGGTCCTTTTTTCCCTCCTTAGTGTCCAACCTTTCATACAACTCTTCATATGCCTTATCCTTAGCCTTCGCCACCTCTCTCTTTGCCATGCACCTCATCTCCTTATACTCTTGTCTACTTTCTTCATCTCTCTGACAATCCCACTTCTTCTTCACCAACCTCTTTCTCTGTATACTCTCCTGTACTTCTTCATTCCACCACCAGGTCTTCTTGTCCTCCTTCCTCTTTCCAGATGTCACACCAAGCATCTTTCTAGCCATCTCTCTTACTAGCTCTGCTGTAGTTACCTAGCTATTCGGTAACTCTTCACTGCCACCCAGTGCCTGTCTTAACTCTTCCCTGAACTGCACCTCACAATGACCCTTTTTCAGTTTCCACCATTTGATCCTTGGTGCTGCCCTCACACTCATCCTCCTCTTCTTTTTTTTCCCCAAATGTTTATTGATTTTCCAATAACAATCATTTAAACAACAAATTATAATAAAACTATATACAAATTTTACAAAGGTCTCAAGCACTGTATAAAATGTTATAAATGTAAAGAAGGGTACAATATTCATTCATTCATACTTTCAATATGACTAATTTGATGGAGACAAATCTAAATTCAATGACTGAATAAGGGATGAAACTTTTGTCCAGGGATTGTTAGCCCATTTTCTGGGATATATTCTTGCTTATTTAACTTTTATTTCCATCAATGCTACTTCAACCAGGATGATCTTGAAATCTTGTAAGGTCGGAATGGAGGATGACTTTCATCTTCTTGTAATACATTTTTTTTCTACTGCTAGAATTGCCCAAAGAAGATACTCATTTTTGTTATTCAATACAATAGATTCATTTACATTAAGAAAAATTAATGATTTTGATAATATAAAGGAATCAGTAAAGATGGCTTGGAGAAAATTTTCAACATCATTCCAAAATTTCTTAATGCAAGAACAATCATAAAAGATATGAGACCAATCGGCCTTGCATTTTAAAGAGCACCTCCAACACATCTCCTGCTCCGAGAAGCTAAATTTAGCAATCTTACTAGGCATGTAAAAACCTCTATGGAAAAATTTCCATGAGAAAATTTTCCATATTTGTAAGTTAGAGGTTAGTTTAAGAGAATGTAAAATTTTTGATTTATCCGCAGAAGTTAGGGACAATGTGCAATCTTTAGTGATAAAATCCCAAAACCTCTGATTAGGAGTGGTCTTATAAGTAATAATAACTTTATACGTTTTTGAAATTAAATTTTTCCGATGGAATTCACCATGAAACATTTCATTCATAAGAGTTATGCATTTAGGTGGAGAACTAAAGGAAGAACTCTGTATTGTTCTGCATAAGTCTTGAGTAAATGGAAGCAGACTATTTAGAACTAGCGAGTCTGATGATGGTAGATCATATTCTTTGATCAGAATTTGTGTATCTATGGTAACTAAATCTTTTGTACAATGTAACCAGCATTTAATTTTTTTTCCTTTCCCAGTAGCTGAGTGTATCTAAACTAATATTATCAAAAACGTTTTTTGTAGCTTTAAAGGGGAATAGAAACTGGATCCATATTTTAATGTCAATATTGTTATTTACAAAGCTTCTAAAGGACTTATAAATACAATTTAAGTAATCTAGAATTAGTGAATTTAATAGTATTATACTGTATATTAATACAAAGTATATACCTAAGCTTGTTACTTAATTCACTTAATTGTAATTTTTTATTAGTTTATTTTCATTTAGGATGATACTTGTATGTAGCATTTTCCAAGCCGAAGAGTATTTGGGATCTATCCAATTTAATATTGTTTTTAGGTTAGAGGCTTTGATATAGGATTCTAAATCTGGAAAATTTATTCCTGCAAGCTCCCATGGTCTGATATGATTGGTTAGAGCTATTCTATTTTTTTGGGGTACCATAGAAATTTTAATAGAGTTTTGTTTATTTCTTTTAAAAGTTTTTTACTGGGTAATACAGAAATAGAAAGAGCTTCTTGATCACCAATGTCATCCTACAAACCACCATCTTATGCTGCCTAACTACACTTACTGCTAGTTTTACAGGGTTTGTGTGTACATGCTAGTTTTGCATGGAATGTAGTCTGTTTGCATAGCACTCAACTGTGGGCCTATCCATATGATGGCCAGAGGATTAGCTGTTATGTTTTGTCTGTTCACCACACAGTTCTTGTCTCTGACATATTGGTGGCATTCTCTCCATTGATTGTTAAAAGTACATAGCAACATCCATTTGTGTTTGTAACTTCATATTCCTGAGTAAGAGTAGGTTACAACTAATCCTATAACACCAGCAACTTTCACAGTGTATAACAGCAATATTGTAAATATGGCCCTGTGTTCCAGCCTCTGTCTTCCACATATATACCAGGCTTTGTCCAGATGTCATGCAGTAAGAGGCTATTAGGTAATGGCCTATCATTATTGAGTGCTGGCATTCCTGCTATCATTCCAGTGATGTGGACTCCCACACAAACTGTGGGGTAGGGTCCATATATATAAGGGCTACAGCTGGACAAAACATGTGTGACCTTGTACAGTCTGGAGGTCAGTATATGGAAAGCAATGTTATATGCTCTTGTAAAACATTTTATGAGGGAGGGATATTAAATGATTTTAACCTAGGCTGTTACAACATGTGAGGGATATCAATAGTAAGAAACATTAAGTATATGGCTGTACATTTTCATACATCTTACCATGGGAACAGTGGTGGGCTAGCTTACTGTCTTACACACAGTTCTGTGTGTCAGTGTGATAGTGACATTTTAAGTTAAGCATTGTTATGTGACAGATACATTTACATTGTGACAACTAATACTTTCCCCCCAGGGCTTGAGTACAGAGTGTAATTGGAGGCTGCTGAACTACAGCTGTAATTAATTGATGATTGGTTCTTATCTTCAAGATGTGTTTTTTTTTACTGTTGTACTACTTGAAGGCCTTAGCCTGGACAACAAAGTATGTTACATTTTTCAGATTACTGCATCAAATGATTTGTTTGAGAGTTACATTAACCAGTTAATATGTATTTCAAACACCTAACTGCTATAAGAAATGGCATAAACAACTGAAATAGTACACAAATAAACATTTCTATGTATACAAACTTATGTGTGGTCTGTGGGTATATGTTTCATGCAATAATTCTCATTTGTAAAAAAGAATCAAACACTGGCCATTTTAAAAGGTGGCAACTGTAGGAATAATAGCTGTTTGATATGCCGTGCACCCTCTATATATAATCTTCTTATACATATATTTATATGTGTATATATATATATATATATATATATATATATATATATATATATATATATATATATATATATGTAAATATGTGTGTGTGTGTGTGTGTGTGTGTGTATGTGTGTGTGTGTGTGTAGGAATCAATGGAATGTTTACTACTTCCACATTGTACATTCCCTATGGTAGACTGACTGTTATGCATGATATGTAAGAGATATCATCCTGGCATCTTACAGCTGAGGTGGCTTACTGTTAACTTGTTGTGGCTATGTTGTGGAGGGTCCTGGGTTCAAAACTTGCAAGTGTGGATTATTGTGTTGCAAGGCAGATCTGTTCAGTTGTGGTTGAAGAGATAATGGCTATAATTACATATGATCCCTATTTTGGACCCCTTCACCCCCATTAACATTGCCTTTGGTCAGATGTTTTGCAGTGAGAAATTCAGAATGTGGATCCAATGTGCGAATGCAAGACACACACACACACACACACACACACACACACACACACACACACACACACACACACACACACACACATACACGCACACGCACGCAAAGCCCCCCTGCAAAAACATATAATTAGTGGTTTTGTTTTTTTTCCACAGTTTAACAGAAGCTCTTTTTCGATTAAAGTGCTTTCGTTAAACTGTGATCGGTGTATATGGATTCGGACACTTGCTTTTTCAAGCAAGTGTCCTAGATCCATATATGTATATATATATATATATATATATATATATATATATATATATATAGATATATAAATATTTTTATATACATACATACATACATACATACATTTACATATACACCGATGCACTTTACAGACATACTTTATTATGCACGGAAGCCAATTTTAAATTTTGGATTTTGGAAATGCTACCTAGGGATAGTAGAGGGGGAGATTGGGAAAACCGGTTGTGTCATAGGGAATTAATTTGGCAATTGTGACTGGACTCCAATACACCCCCTGGGATGAATGATTATGTATAACTTTTACCAGCCCTAAGACTAAGGGCTAACAAGGTAAAAAATAATAATAAAAAAGAAAAACAATTAAAGTATCAAACAAATAGTAGAAACTGAGAACAATATTATATTTATTAGTTTTAGTTTTTGTTTCATAATTTGTTTTATACTTATGATGTATTGGACTTTAAAAAAAAGGGATATTTACATGTTTACATTGGGTATTTATTATGCATATATATTTTTTTAACATTTATATTTTTATTAACATACATATTGTCATTAATATATGTTTTTAACTAAAATATATATATATTTTTTTACTTATTTACTCATGTACTTTATTCAAAACATTAAACACAATTTATTATTTGACATATTCATATATTTTTATATAGATAGGGTACTAAGAGACAGTATTACCATTATTAAGAATCAATTTATATGTATTTACAATTTCATAGTGAGAGACTTGTACACAATATATGGATGTTTCTTATGTTTTATGTCTTATTATGGTGTTAATTTTTAGATACATTCATATATACATTCATGCTTACGTCTATTTATATATATTTTTAATATCTTGTATTGTATCTTTAATACAAACCACAGTGATTATTGACTTGATTACTTAATTGAAATAAATTGTAATTAATTACTTTAGTATAAATATGTCCGCACACAAGTAGTGTTCATTCTGATGAAGTTTCCAGGGTGGAAATGAAAGCGCTAAATCGATTGTTTTGTTTTTAAGACTTAATAAACCACTTTAGTATTATCCGGTCAGTGACAGAATTGTTTTGGTGTTCATTGCCATTACGAGCTGGTGTTTTACTGCTACTATGAACTGTTTTTTGTCGGACTGCCTTCATTGGGATCCTGAAAAGCGGAGGAGTTTTGTGTTACCAGTTTTCTGTTTTCTTTCTCCGTTTTCTCCATTTTTGGTGTTATTGGTTTTTTGTTTTGATGGAGTTACAGGATAGCCGAGGGGCCTCACAATCCCATAGGAATGACAGATCCTTGATCGGTGAGCTTACCAGGTTTATACAAGCCTTTTCACAGGCGGACATGGAAATACCGGAAACGGATACCTCTATTCCATGTGCACAGCTGTTCGCTGGCAAACACATTAACAACAATTGTGGTAGTAGAGGTAAATCGATTGAGACAAGGCTGCCGCAGAGTTTCACCAACAATTATGGTGGAAATTCAAGGAATTATTCGAGTGAGCGATCTAATTTAGGATAAAACAATGAAACTATCACGTTCATAGATAAATATGCAGACATCATCTTCAGTGACTGGCTTAATATAAGCTTTGGTTCTGCGGAGCTTCAGGAGCATGGACAAAAGAAACAGGACACTTCTTATTCTGATAAATGTAAGCTTTTGAAAAAATATATGTTAAAGTTTAAAAATTTAAACCTTGACAATTGGTTCCTTATTGAATGTATCAAAAGGAAGCATGTGCCTAAGGGTCTTAGGCTCAATAAGTTTCCCAATGATATTGTCATGGGTTCTGTTTTTTATAACGAAATTGTGGACATTTTGAATAACTGTGGTTTAGCTTTAATGAGAGCTATGATTAACAATAACAACAACTTGATTGATGATATAAAGGACAAGATAGACAAAATTAACAAAGAAATATGTGATGATTTGTTGTTTACTAAACAGGAATATAAATGTAATTATTATAGGGTTTTTAATGATGTTGACAATATTATGGCTAAAAACCACAAAAGAAAGTTGGGTAAGCTAGATAGGGACAATAGGGCCTATGAACATCAACAGGCCTACCCTTTAGGGTGTAAAAAAGAGTATTCCAATAATTATTTTAAGAAGAAAGGTTATACACCAGTAGACCACCACTCTGCTAGATCCCGTCCATGGAAACAGCGGAATAATGATTTACAGGTGGAAGGGGAGTTTGGTCCATACGAATGCACTTACTATGAGGGGTTTAGTGAATATGACATCCCTTTAGAGCAGGAGGGGCCCAGAAGGTCCGAGTGGATACGAAACTTGCCCACCCATCCAACATATGCACAAGTTACGAACAAATACACCCAGAGACATCAGGGGAACCAGCCATACTGAATGGGGACTATGCATTATTTGAAAATACTAGCTCTGCAAATATAGAGTTTGATATTGAACAGTGTGGGGCACATAATTTTAACTTTAACACCTACAATGGTGTTATCAATCAACAAGATGGTGAGTTTTTTATCTATAACTACACCAACATTAAAATAGAGGCTAGGCATTTTTCTTTATTTAAAAAGGGCTTCACTTTTGTTCCAGCCAGAAGATTTGATTTGGCTGAACTTACCTTGGATATAAAATTATTTGCTAGAAAGTTAAATTTGGAGGCATTGGCCTCCATGAAAGAGCCCCAAAATCAAGTATCCAATAGACCTTGTGGTGAGTTGGGAAGGAAAAGTATGTACAATCCACCCTTGCACAATGATATTAGCAATTTTGAAAAAGTTTTACTAAAAGGAATAAAAAATATTTATTATCAAAACAGACATAGGTATTTTCATCTTAACTTAAATCTAGAAGAAAGAATGACTTTGGGTGAAATTAAACAGCAGTATTCAGATATTAGAATTATGAAGCCTGACAAAGGGGGAAGGGTTGTGTTAATGAACAATTGGTCTTATATTTCTAAAATGATGGATATTTTAAATATACAGGGGCGATATACTATCATTTATAGGAATGAGCTTAATATAGCATATAAAAAGATAGATTTGATTACAGAAGACAATTTATTACAAGGTTTAATTGATGACAAACTATATAGGTTTTTTTAGGGTTGAACAACCTTTTCTCCCTACTATGTTTGGTATCCCTAAGATACACAAAGATAATAAAAATCCACCTTTAAGACCTATTGTGACTTTGGATGGCTCTAAAACTCAACCTTTAGCAGTTTATGTTGACACAAAGTTGAAGCCTTTTTACAAATTATATCCACACATCTAATTGATTCATGGGATTTACCTAACAAAATTAATTAATTGCAATACCAACCCCATTATTCATTTTTTTACTGTGGACATAAAAGATTTATTTTCTGTGATTCCACATGATACTGGTCTAGAGTGGTTTGAATGTATGTTAGTGGAATTCAAATTTCTAAACGATCGTGAGTTTAGACTAGTATTACAGAACACAGAATTAGTGTTAAAAACAACTTTATTTACTTCCAGGGAGATATTTTTCAACAATTGGACGTTGTGGCTATGGGAGCCACTTGTGCCCCCATTTTTGCCAATATAGTTATGTTATACTGGGAGTTGCATTTTGTTTTTAACTCTCCATTCATGGATAATATTGTAAAATATTTCTGTTTTTTGGATGATATACTGATAGTGTGGAAAGGTTCACAGGATGAAGTACCCAAGGTTATTGAATATTTTAGTAATACAACTCAGTTTCTCAAATTCACATATGATTTTAACAGGGAGGAGATACACTATCTAGATGTAACTATTTCAAAAGATAATTTAACAGAAAAATATGTGTCCAGAATTTATAGAAAGTCTATTTTTTCTAATTCCTATTTACATTATAACAGTAACCATCCTCCATTGCAGAAGAAGAATATTATAAAAGGACAAATGGTTAGGGTGGCTAGGATGACATCTAATTATATAGATTTCATTAATGAAGTGGAATACGTGCATAAACTTTTTGTAGAAAGAGGGTACCCGGACTCGCTTATCAATTCTCTTAAGGAGGAGGTGATTAAAGGGTGGGGGACAAGATTTATACCCTTGTTAAACTCAGAGAGCAATAGAGAGAATACTGTTTCTAATAATAACATTGGTGAGGGACTGAACAGGGGGATACATATAAAGAAGGATGTTACCCCATTTTTAGTTATGACATATAACTCTAACACTAACTTGATTAGAAGGGCTATTGACAAGACATGGGATATTTTTAAGAGTATGCCCAACAAGTTAGAAGTATTTAACAGAAGTTTGTGTTATAGCTTTAGAAGGGGTCTTAACCACAAAAATATTTTTGAGAAAACTAGACAGGAGAATGATAAAGAGTTGAACAAAAAGAAGGGAACTTTCCATTGTCGAAGATGTTCCCAATGCACATTTGTAATGGATATGGGTGATTTAACAGTACCTACTATTCCTATAATTCTTAAAAACAAACAACATTACACTTGCCATACAAAGGGGATTGTATATTTACCTTATTGTACCTTCTGTTGGTCCTATTATGTAGAAAAGACAGAAAGACCTTTATGACAGAGAATCTATGAACATATGTACAATGTCAATAGAAAAATGGACACCAATGCACTTTACAGACATACTTTATTATGCACGGAAGCCAATTTTAAATTTTGGATTTTGGAAATGCTACCTAGGGATAGTAGAGGGGGAGATTGGGAAAACCAGTTGTGTTATAGGGAATTAATTTGGCAATTGCGACTGGACTCCAATACACCCCCTGGGATGAATGATTATGTATCACTTTTACCAGCCCTAAGACTAAGGGCTAACAAGGTAAAAAATAATAATACAAAATAATAATAAAAAAGAAAAACAATTAAAGTATAAAACAAATAGTAGAAACTGAGAACAATATTGTATTTATTAGTTTTAGTTTCATAATTTGTTTTATACTTATGATGTATTGGACTTTTAAAAAAAAGGGGATATTTACATGTTTACATTGGGTATTTATTATGCATATATATTTTTTTTAACATATATATTTTTATTAACATACATATTGTCATTAATATATATGTTTTTAACTAAAATATATATATATTTTTACTTATTTACTCATGTACATTATTCAAAACATTAAACACAATTTATTATTTGACATATTCATATATTTTTATATAGATAGGGTACTAAGAGACAGTATTACCATTATTAAGAATCAATGTATATGTATTTACAATTTCATAGTGAGAGACTTGTACACAATATATGGATGTTTCTTATGTTTTATGTCTTATTATGGTGTTAATTTTTAGATACATTCATATATACATTCATGCTTACTTCTATTTATATATATTTTTAATATCTTGTATTGTATCTTTAATACAAACCTCAGTGGTTATTGACTTGATTACTTAATTGAAATGAATTGTAATTAATTACTTTAGTATAAATATGTCCGCACACAAGTAGTGTTCATTCTGATGAAGTTTCCAGGGTGGAAATGAAAGCGCTAAATTGATTGTTTTTTTTTTAAGTCTTAATAAACCACTTTAGTATTATCCGGTCAGTGACAGAATTGTTTTGGTGTTCATTGCCATTACAAGCTGGTGTTTTACTGCTACTACGAACTGTGTTTTATGGGACTGCCTTCATTGGGATCTTGAAAAGCGGAGGAGTTTTGTGTTACCAGTTTTCTGTTTTCTTTCTCCGTTTTCTCCATTTTTGGTGTTTTTATATATATATATATATATATATATATATATATATATGTGTATATATATATATATATATATATATATATATATATATATATATATATATATATATATATATATATATTTATTTATTTTTTTTATATACATACATACATACATCTACATATATAAATCCATTTTCCCTACTGTTGAATGACTGTGCTACATGATATGTTTGAGAAAACATTACATTTATGTATAGCTCAAATGGCTTAGTGGTAAGTCACTGTGACTATGGTGTGCAGTGTCCTGGGTTCGAGACTTCCAAGGGCTGAGTATTGTGTTGCTGGGCAGAACAAGGGCTGTTGGATGCAGAGTGATTAAGGCACTTTTAAGCAGTTGTAAACAGGTTTGCATGGGGTTTGCGCAATGGTAACTTTTGGTTAAATATGCTTACAGACAGTTAGCCTGACAGTGCTTAATCTGTGTAGCCATTGCTTTCAGCCATGCAAACAGGCTTAAACCCGCTTACTACTGCTTAAAAGTGCTTACCCCTGCTTACCCCTGTGCTAATTTCTTTAAGAGAAAAGAAAAGAAAAAAGGGGTGTTAGGAAAGTGGTGAAAAAAGGGGGCACGCTGAGGGAAAAACAATAGGGAAAGTAGCTAGGGATGTCCAGGATGGGTGTAGGGAAGGTCCATAGCTGTCCATTTCTTCTCCAGCAACAGCTGTGCATATGTACTGAATTTGGAGATATATTTGGACACTCAACCCCCTGAGAGAGGTGTGAGGACAGCAATAATGTGTTCTGAAGCCAATTAGACCAGATTACATATGTCCAGTGGACACGTGTGTGAAATGGACAGCTATGTATGGAGCAAAATTTTTTAGGGTGGGAACAGATTGTCCTTTTTTTTTTAAGGTGAGAGTCGGATGTTGGGGAAGGATAGTAGGTATATTTGGGGAGGTAGATTGGGTAGGAAGACAGACAAGACAGACAAGATGGCATACAGGGGTGGTATATGACACATGTGGGAGGTAAACTCTTTGGATGGGGAGGGGTGTTTGGAAATGGGAAGCCCATGAGCCCTCAAATGGAAACAGTGGGACTGAGGTCCCACCCATGGGCAGTCACCACTGCACCTTCACAGCCCTGAAGATGGCTGTGCTGGGGGCTGAGCAGGAGGGGCAGGCTGACCCTCTAAATGTGCCACACAGTTCTCAAGCTGGTGTAGCAGATCTTCAAACTCCCTTTGAAGCTAGCTATGGATGAATCCCTGGACCTGACTTTGGGTGATAGGATCCTATCCATGCCTGCTCCCAGGGGGGACGAGCAAAATCCCCTGAGGTGGTTCCACCCAAATGTGGTGTAGGACCAGCAGACAAGAAGGTCCAAGGGTGGGTCCCAGGCATGCTAGGTCCTGGTGCCATAGCCAGATGAGGTAAGAAAGGTGGGTCCGCTGGGACCGGCCTTCCCATACATGCTATGGTGTTGCAGTTTTAAAACATATGTGGGTTAGCAATAGTCAACACAATCCAGGATTAGTTATAACAGCATGCATAGATATTACCATTAAACCAAAACACCAGATTTGGAACAGCTGTATAGCCAACAGAACACATGCATTTATGGAACCACAGTGACCATTACAATGGCATGCAGGTTACATTGATAGCAACACGCCACCAATGATAGTATTTCAACATGGAACATTAATAGAAACACATTTCAATATTTGTTGAACAATAGGACATATGTCCCAACAGTAGGTTTAGTGTAAACATACCCATTGATTTGTTTATTTAGATTATTGTTGCAGATATGGTGGGGGGATGTCAATTAACTTATATATCCTTCTAGTGCTCACAACTTTAATGATCATTGCTCTAATCATTAAGGTACAGGTATTATTACAATACCGTATGGCCTTGGTTTTGGCAGTGGTATGTTTGTACACAGTGTATACTTCAACTGTCTTATAGCAAAATTATTACATCTCTTACCTGGTAGACCTGTGGAGGGAATGTTTGTTAACACTACCTGACTGTTTCTACACATATTGTCAGATTCAAAGGTAATATTATGCACATACCTCTCAATCTCTTAATGCACACACTCTGGACAAAGCTTGACAACATGGGGGTACAAATAGGGACATGTTTTGTATATTGCTGTCATAAACTTGGAGAGTTGCATGAGTGACATGATTTGTTTTAATATACATTTTCTGAAGGTTTTGAGGTCTGAAAATCAAATATATGTCATTATTTCATGACTACAATTCTGAGATCATCCCACTTATTTTCCAGGGGGACAGATGAACAGGCAGAAAATATGAGCCAGTTATCTGGACATTCTGAATAATCTGTACATTTGAGAGGTATGATTATGCATACAGCTTACTACCACTCCCAGGATTCAAACCATGGCTGTGTCTGCTAAAAATACAACAATTTAAGTCACAGTAGAGTGTACTATTTGGATATTGCTGTCTATCTCTTCAGTGTTTTCTGTCTAAGTTTCTCTTGGTTGTACAATCTGACCTTGTAATTATAACAGTCTTACACAGACATTCCTATACATATTTTTATGTAGCACAGTGTGAGAAACAGTGGTTGACACAACAGTACTGTTCTGATATCAGAGGTTACTGAATGCTATATGTCATGCCATACTATACCAGAGTAAACACTACCACTCCAGGATTTAAATCTTTATTGGCAGGCACAGTTTTCTTATCTAACAGACCTGTGGAGGGAATGTTTGTTAACACTACCTGACTGTTTCTACACATATTCCCGTATTCCAGTTAATATTATGCACAAACCTCTCAATCTCTTAATGCATACACTCTGGACAAAGCTTGACAACATGGGGGTACAAATAGAGACATGTTTTGAATATTACTGTCATAAACATGGAGAGTTGCATGAGTGACAGGATATGTTTTAATATACATTTTCTGAAGGTTTTGAGGTCTGAAAATCAAATGTATGTCATCATTTCATGACTGCAATTCTGAGATCATTCCACTGATTTACCAGGGGGACAGAGGAACAGGCAGAAAATATGAGTCAATTATCTGGACATTCTGAAAACGTTATACAGTTGAGAGGTATGATTATGCATACAGCTTACTCCCCCCCCCCCCCAGGATTCGAACCATGGTTGTGTCTGCTAAAAATACAACAATTTAATTCACAGTAGAGTGTGCTATTTGGATATTGCTGTCAATCTCTTCAGTGTTTTCTGTCTAAGTCTCTCTTGGTTGTACAATCTGATCTTGTACTTACAAAAGCTTATACAGACATTCCTAGACATTTTGTTATGTAGCACAGTGTGGGTAACAGTGGTTAATACAAAATTACTATTCAGAGAATGCAACAATAAATGCCATACAATATCAGAGTAAACACAGTCAGTCCAGGATTTAGAGCTTTATTGCCAAGCAGTTGCAGTTTTATTTAAATATGACCTATATGGGACTATTACTGTCATATTGTCTGGTTTATTCAGTACAACCCATACAACAGTTTTTATACTGCCAGATGACTTTCTACTACTTTATATTTATTTGATATGACTTCTACAAGCAGGACTGCTACTCACCAGCCTTGCGATGCAGCCTTTTCAGCCTACTTACATGGGCTTCATGATTCACAGCCAGCTCAGCTGCAGCTGTAAAGGAAATAGATACATATTTAGGCATACCTTTCCATCACATACACATGCTGGGCTTTAGTAAACAGTAATGGTATGACTACTTACACACCGCTGTGACATCACTCCTCTGCCTTGCTTCTTGGACCCACTTATCCAAGACCTCCCTCTTTCTCCACTTCAAGTTGGCATAGTGCTGCCTGACTTACTCACCAGTCTGAGGGATACCAGTGGCACTTGTGAGATCATGGCCGAAACAGTCCCAGGCTTCCACTTTATATTGGGAGCCCTAGTACTGGTCCTGCAGCAGTCTGTCTTCATATTTTTTTACCAGGAGTCCTACCATAACCTTGGACTCCTGTATGCCCCAACGCTGCACCCGGAAGCTCAGTCCCTCTCCAACTCCAGCCATCTTGCCTACAGTGGGAAGCTGCAACCAGTTATGAGCTGTATTCCCACCTGTGGGGTTTAAATATGGCTGATTTCCTACACTTTGCCATGACTGAACAGTTTTGAATATGCTGAGCTAAGCTACGGGCAAACTTGCTTAGCTAAGGTTGGCATTGCTTAAAGGGACAGGTTCAGCACTGCTTACCAATGGGCAAATCCACTTAGCTGGCCTACTTATTGCTTAGCAGTCATAGTTACACAATGCTTACACCTGGTAAGCAGAGCTGTGCAATGCTTAGCATTGCTTATTTTTCATTTTATAGACTTTCTGCTGTATGGCATTGATTCATCATTCATTACATATTATTAATTTGTTTACTGTCCCTGACATCCCCAATGTGCTTTCATTACATTTATTCATATGTGACTATACTGTATGAGGCACTTGTGTTTATATGGGGATTTCACAACTTTATAAAACTGACACCTCACATCTGGACCGAATGCAGTACTCAGGTTAACAAATACATGTTATTTAGTAGGTAATACTAAAAAATTGTTTATGTACTGCTTTCACATGTAAAATGTGAATTAGTTACAGTGGGGATCGAATCAGGAATGGCTGCTCAAAAATGCACGCTTTAACCACTACACTATTGCAATATTGCTTATGTTGGATGTCTCTTGCTACTTAATGTCTTGTGCTGTTTAAGCTGGACTAAGCGTAGCTAAGCAATGGGCACACCCTCGCAGCTACGCTTAAACTTTATTGCATTTATTAAAAAAAAGTTTCATTGTGTTATTTTATCTATACCCTTTAGAATATCCCTGCTGATGGTAAACCTGTTATTTTATCAACGTTCTGCTTTGTGGGACAATTGTCCCATTTGGCTTTGTCCACATTACTTACTCTGATAGGTTGGGAGGTATGCGCTATCTGCTTATGCTGCCTGTGTTATCCTAATAACTTTTGGCTTGGTAGCATACCTCTCAAACTCTTAGAGCAAATATCTGGACAAAGCCTACAATGATGGGGGGGATAAATAGGAGCGGATTTTAAATATTGCTCTTGCAAACTTAAAAAGTTGATAAATTAATAGATTTTACATTAACATGAATTTTCTGATGGATGTGTGGAGTCTTAAACTGAAATGTTTTGTCATTATTTAATGACTTCAATCCTCAGCTATTTGCCGGACAGGTACACATTTTAGGGGGAACACCATAAATATGAGGCAAACATCTGGGCATTCTGTGAAAATCTGTACAGTTGAGAGGTATGCTTGGTAGGATGATTGTCCCTTTTGCCTTTGACCATATATATTTTTTGTTTTCCTAATGGGTTGTGGTGTCACAAGCATTCGCGCTCATTTTTTTGTCGAAAGGCAATTCTGGAGTGCAGAGGGCATATGTATTGTGAGAGCTCTGCTCTCAGACACACCCCCTGCGTTCATACACAGAACCATGTCCGTTTTAGAGCATGGCAGCGCACCTTCATAAAAATGCATGGCGCTGCTGTGCTGAACAGGAATGGTCCCTGCCATGCAGGAATAACTTATTTCTGCATGGCTGCTTGCTGAATCCCGGGGTACAGATTGCTGTTTAATTTTCTACTTTCACCGTTTACTGACTTTTTTCTCAAACCACACTGACACAATGATGTCATTATAGGTACTTAGCTTATGTTTACATCTAACTACAAATCGTTATGGATAATAAAAATAACTTGTGTCTTTAGAGGGACTGTAACATAGTTACATTGTGTTTTCACACTGCATCATCATACGTGAATTTTCAGTATGAGATGCTGCAAGAAGTAGTTGGTAACTTGTCCTTTTAAGAAGGAATTAATTATGTCTGATGCATTTAACACAGAGATACATTAAATAATTCAAGCAGTGAAACATTATTTTTTTATAGTATATGGTAAGGAGGCTATATCCAGCTCCAAAGGTTTGTTACTTACACTTGCTTTAGAATATGACCAGTACACTGTAATGACACTGTAGTTAGTTTTTTTGTTTTTTTGGCTGAAGAAAGGAGGTTTTGTAGTTTTGATGTGGGAGATGATTTGCTAGTTGGGTCACTGTGATTGTTTGGACCTAGATTTGGGCAGATGTCTCCACACTGAGATATGTTACAAGAGTACAAGGAAATATAAGATACTCCTTTTTTAGGCATTTTTTTTTATTTTTCCTTTTATGTTTGGATGGGTCTGATGGTTTTTAAGAATTCTGTATTTGTGGTAGAGATTGGTTGAATCTTTTTTTATTATAATCTTTTTATTATATTTTAAAATAAACTGAAAAAATATTACAGCATTGGAATCAAATGAAACATAAAATAAACAATAATAGCTATATACAACGTCCTTAACAAATATTAATACTAGATGATAACATTAATATTTCTCTAATAAATCTTTGAGTTTTTGCCTTTTTATGAGTAAAATTTATAGTACTAATATATAATTCTTTATTAGCTACTATTGTTGCTAGATTGATAAACTCAAAAAAGTGATAGTATTTATACTCTTCTAATTCACAGTGATAACCTTTCTGGCAAGCCAAGATAGACCATAGAAAAGGCACTTGAGTCTTAGGAACAGGTCCTGGAATAGGAACATTGAATAGAATCAGATAGTCTGTTATGCTATAATTGTCTGATCACAAAGCTTTAGTGAAACTTCTAAACTTTTCCCAAAAAGGTATCACCAATTGACATTTAAGGATCATATGTTCCCAATCTGCATCTAAATTAGAATTGCACCTCAATATCTCTTGTTTTCTTTTTTATAATAAAGTGCAATTTTATATGTCATTAAGAAGTTTCTCTGTAGAAACCGCCAAGTAAAAATGTTCCAGTACATAAATGATGTGGAGTTATTAACGGATCGCAAACATAGCTTTTTGCTAGTTTCTGTGAATGCTTCCTTATTTATTCCTGTAAAATAGTCCCAATAAGAAGCATCAAAAGTTATAAAATAATTTCTAAAAATTTTATAACTCATTGATAAGTATGATTTATTTTTGTATTCAGTAACATTAATTTGAAAGAAAAAAAATGGGAATTGATTTAGTATCCATAGATAATAATACTTTCAATGTATTACTTAAGAATTCTCTCAATGCCTAGATATCCAACCAACTAGTGTTATTAATAATATATCTACCAAAGCATTTTCCTACCTCACTTATCTTATTGCCATTCAGGAATTGATACCAACATTTTAAATTATTTTTCCTAAGAGTAGTTATGCTTATATTAAAAGATTCCAAACACTCAGTCATGTAAGCTATAGGGAACATTAGAAACAATAACTAAGTAAGAACTTACTCTTTATTGCTGTTTTAGAACCACCAAAATTTGTTTAATACCAAAAGTATAAGCAATTATATTTTTATTATTTACACAATAGTTTTTCAGAACATAGTAAAACATACTAATATTTAAGGTGGAATTAAAGTTTATATCAGTTTCCAGACTTGATGATAAGATTGCTTCATGTAGAAGTTTCCAGTTTGAAGAAAATTCTAGGTTAATCCAAAGACCAATAATATTTACAATAGCAGATTTAATGTCTATATCAATATTTGGGAATACCATTCTTTTCCCAACTTCTTACATGCCATTCATATGGCATTCTTGTTTTTAGAGAATGCCATCAAAAATTGTAATAATATGGAATTTAATGTTTTATAAATTTTTAGGTGGAGATATTAATCATGATTGAGCAAGATATAATAGTTTTGGCAATATTATCATTTTTATTAATACAAGTCTATCATCCATACAGGAGAAAGTTTTTCCCAACCTTCAAGTAGTTTTGATATGTTATTGATTCTTTTTTTTATATAATTTAATGATACTGTTTCCCTCCAGCTAGTTCTTATATTAACACTTAAATATTTCAATTGGAAAAGCCGAAAGAAGAAGAAGAAGAAGAATATCCTCCCATTTAAAATCGTTATATTTATTTAACAAAGCATTCCAGATAGCTCTTATATTAACACCTAAATATTTCAATTGTTTATTCCCCCATTTAAAATCTTTATATTTATTTAATAAAGCTGTAACTTTTTTATTAACATTACTTCTCTTATTTTGATTACAATTTAAACCCAAAACTTTCTCAAAGCATTTTATTGATTAAAGAATATTTTCTAATGAAAATTCAATATTGTTAATAGTTAATAAAATATCATCAGCAAATAACTTACAATTATACTTATCATTAATTGAAAAAAAAACTTTATTTCATTATTATTTTAATATATATAGCAGAGGCTTCTATTGCTAACACAAACAATAATGTAGAAACTGGACCTCCTTGCTTTGACCCTTTCATTATTTTTAAAGGATCAGAAAGAAAAGATAAAATGTTAAAAGAAAAGGTATTATTGTATAATTTCATAATAATTTCTATACACTTGGAAGAAAAAATAAACTGTTTAAGTATTTTTTGTAAATATATACAGTTAATGGAGTCACATGCTTTATCAATGTCTAAACTTAACACCGATAATTCCTTTTTATTTTTATTTTTATTTGCAAAGTCCATTAGGGATAAAAGTCTAATTATATTATCTTACACTTCTTAAGATAAAGCCAGTTTGGCTATCTTTACTTAAATTTTGTATTACATTATTCAGTCTTTTTGCCAAAATACCCATAAAAATTTTATAGCCTACATTTAGTAATGTAATAGGGCAATATGAGGAACTTAATCTAGAATCTTTATTTTGTTTTAGAATAGGGGAGACCAATGAGTATTTCCATGAAGGTGGAAAATTTAATACATTTTTAATTTCATCAAATGTGTTTGTAATTCTTTTAAAATGTTGTCAGGAACATTTTATATAATTCTGAAATAAAACCATCCAGTCCTGGAGCTTTATTGTTTTGTTAGGTTTTTTTATTTGGTCTTTTAGTTTCTTTAAGATTATTGGAGTTATCTAACTTATCATTTTGTTCCTTCAATACTTTTTGCCTTATATTTTCTTCTAAGAAGCAGTCAATTGTTTCAGAATTTTCCAAAATTAAGTTTTTGTTATTTATTTCTTCATAATGCCTCCTAAAGGCTTCTAAAATATTCAAGTCTGTTGCTCTTGTAGTCTTATAATTAACTTGATATGTGATTTTTTTAATATGATTTATGTTATTTATAATCTTTGACCTCATGGCTGATCTGTGCATATTTTAAGGGTTTACAGTATAGTTTTGCAATTTGAATTTCTCTAAATTTATTGCAACTTTGTGAGATAATATTTTTATGTATTTTTATTCAGACTTTTAGTTCATCAATCATGTTTGTATTAGAAGTCATTAGTTTCAATTTAATATTGCCAATTTTAGATTAAAGTATATTTAATTCCTTATCTCACTTATTTTTCTCTTCATTAAATACTGACTTTTCACTCTTCCATACATATACGCATTTAGGGTGTCCCATAAAATTACATCTGAAACCTCAACATTGTTATTGGTATCCATAAAAACTTTTAGTTCATTCAAAAAACATTCATTGAATCCTTTAATTTTAACAATGTATGCTGGTATTCTTTGCCAATATATCAAATTATTATGTTTTAAATTAAGTTTAAAGATAATGGCATTGTGATCAGAAAAAAGGACAATATGTTATCAGTACTTCTTCTACTTTCAAGAATAACTCATTAGATACAAAGACCTTATCAATGTTTGCTTGGGTTCCAAATATATATAAATAATGAGTATAATTTAGGGAATTTTTTCATCATGTTTATGAAGCTGCTTATTTTTTTAGCTGTGAAATTTATTTTAGTTTTCTTATCTTTGGTAGTATTTTCAGATAATATGCAATTAAAATCACCAGCTAGAAAAATGTTACCTTTAGCAGGTAAAATTATGAGGTCCAAGTATTTTTTTTGATACCTTGGAACCCATTCCAGGAATCCAATAGATGTTAACAAAATGTATAGTTTTTTTATTTATTTCAAGCACAACTAATCCCATCGTGCCATTTTTGTCTGTAAAGAAATCAATCTCTTTAGGCATGGCTGATGACTTCTGCCACAATATTATAGTGCCTCTCCTTTTAGTATTATAATTGGCATAGATCAGTACTGAATATTGTTTACAAGTCAATTGATCAATGCCTTTTCTTTATTAAAGGTGTTTCCTGCAGGAAAACTATATCAGAAAACTATATCAGCTTTGTTCATTTTAAGATATTTAATTAAGCCACCTCTCTTCATTGGATTATTTAATCAATTTACATTCAATGAAACACAATTCTATACAGTCATTTTTAGATCTTGTTTTATCTAGAAAATTTAAGTAATAACTTTGTCTTAAACAAAATTAAAATTTAACATATTTTGTTATGGACAAGAAATCAAAAATCACTAATAATATCATAACAAAAATATTTACAGTCTCTAACATGGAATGCATCATTCCTGTTTGATGATGTAGTCAAGAAAAACCCCATCTATCCTTCTCATCATTTCAGTAGCCATTCCCATGCTACTAACTCTAGAACAGTATATTTAAATGTATTATATTTCTAAACAAACTTCCTCTAGAGATAAATTATACTGTTCTACTTAAATGTAATAATAAATTAATGTTGATGTTATATTCATTTAAAGTAATATATTAATTGCATCTAATTAACCATAATGAACTAAATCCATAATAGTAGCCTTAAATGTTTAATATATTACAAATAATAAAGTAAAGCATAAAATATTTAAATTTTAACAATCTGCATGTATATAATAAACAAGTAACTCTGGACTATTAATTAACATCTCATACATGAAACTAATTACATTCCCTATATATTCTTTAGTTTAGTTTTTTTTTACTTTACTACATTAACAAAATAGCTATCTATAATTATCTTAAAGATTTAAAGCGTTTTAATATTGTTATTACATTATTAACAATACTTATATATAATATACAAAGGCTTTATGTTAATCGGATTCTTATGGACATCTCAAAGTATTAATTAATTTAATACAACATACTGTACATACTTACAAATGAAGGAAAAACAAATTTAAAACTCAAAGAACTTTATTAACTGACATATTATACTTAATGGAATTTACCTAGTTGACTATATCATAAAATAACTATGACCAATTAATTGTTCTAATATTACTTGGGAGTAATGACAGTCTCCCCCTATAGTCAAACTATATAGAAGTTTAGACATCAAAAAGAAGACTTCAGTGCATCACCAAGGAAGAACCAAGCCAAACAAGTGTTTAGTGCTTTTGTTCTTTGTTTAGTGTTTAGAACTTCATCAGAAACAGTAAAAACACACCAAATCCCATATATATAATCTAAGTAGAAAGTTAATAAAAAAGCTATGTGTTAAATATCAGACAATATTATGCAATATCAAGTAAATAGCAGCTAGTTCAGTCACAAAGTCATGCAGTTAATAATTAACATATGAAAAACCTAAAGCTTATAGCTACTGCAATACAAGCATAGATCAAACCCTGAAAAGTAATGAAAACCACTGAGCATTCACTTTAGTATAACCTCAAACTAACCTTAATAAAACAACTTAAGGAAAATCAATTAGACTGGCAAAATGCAAGCTATCTATATAATTTACAAAATATGAAGTGAAAAGGCAAAACTACACAAGTTATATATACTATTTTAGTGCACATCTCAAATTAAGACTGTCATTCAGTCCAGGGGTAGCATCAGCATTCAAAAGTAACTGCCATTTAAGTTCACATACTTGTAGCAATATGTCCACATTCCCCAAAAAAGAGACAACATGTTTTAGGGCAAAAAAAAGTAAAATTTCTTGAACCCAGTACAAGAAACACTGTATTTTGCTATAGCGTTTCTAAAATCTCTACCCTTGATGGCTGAACAATGTTCTTTAATACATGTAGAGAGTTTTCTTGATGCCTTTCCAACATAAAAAGTCAGAGGTGGTGCAAGCACCTGCATAAACCACATTAGTGGTATTACAAATTAAATATTCACAGAAAATCTTTTAATTAAATGTGTAAAAGTAAAAAATGTGTTGGAATAAATAAAGTCACAAGCCACACATTGGGTACAAGAAAACATGCCTGGAGCTAAACTGGAGCCAAGCTGGCTATCAAGCAGGAAAGGAGTATCCCTGTTCTCAAACTAAGATTCACTGTTTTCCACATTATGAAGCTAAGAAGAGAAGTTTCTTAGTGATTGACTGCTTGGGAAGAACATCTCGTCAATATCATGCAGAAATATTACTTGCAACTAATGTATTCTATATATTTAACTTCATTCATGCAATAATCATTATAGTTCACAAAATTATAAACTAATGTAATCATGTGTATAAATGATTTGTCTATATATGGCTTAAAATCATTGGACATAATAAATAAATTCTATTACGCTATTTGGTCAAGAATGCCCAAATCAAATTAGATCAAAATACTATATAACCAAGTATTCTAATGTTCCAGATTGCATTTGTTAGGCAAATCATTTTATTTTCAATTCTAAGATATTTTTAAAACTATAAAGAATTTTTGTTAATAAGCAGTATATTCAGAATATGTTATTTCACATTACTTTTACATGTTCTTGTATAAATTCTCACTTATTTCAGTTCATTAACAGACATTCAGCTTATATCACTTTTACTTAGCTATATACAACAAATAAAAGCAACTTCTTTTACGTACATACATACATATATACATGCATACATACAAATATTTCAAGCATAGGCATTAATACCCTTCATACTTCTCAAACTCTTAGAGCAAGAAATCTGGACAAACCCATAAATAAAAGTGGGACAAAGGCCCAAAAATAGGGTCAATTTTTAAATATTGCTCTTACAAATGAAGACATTTAATAGAATAACAGGCTTTGCATTAGCATGGATTTTCTGAAAGGTGTGAAGTCTGTAGCTCAAATGTCTGTCATTAATTTTTAACTTCAATATTTAATGATTTGCCACTAATCATCCATAAAACCACAATTTTGTGAAAAATGGACCAAAAATATGAGGCAAGAATCTGAACATTCTGTGAAAATCTGTACAGTTGAGAGGTATTCTAGATTGCCAATATATCAAAATACTTGTTTCCATAATAAGTGTCCAGGCTGTTCTTAAAAATATTTAAACTAGTACTTGTTTTAATGCAATTTGGCAGTCTGTTCCAGGCATCAGCTACTCTGTCAGAAAACTAATTAGTACACTTTTCATTCCTATAGAATATTCTAAATAGGTTGTCTGATGACTCCCTAGTACTTTTTGATAACCACAAACATTCCCAGAGGTAGTTGTCTCTAAATGGCCTATATATGTGAATAAGATCTCTTCTTAGATATCTGTAAGAGAAGTTGTACAAGTTCAAATATTTTAGTCTTTAATTAAATTTTTACATCTATGGATACACTTGGTATATTTCTGTTGTACTCTTTCCAGTTTACTCATGCTTGTTTTCTTATAGGGTTTCCATAGTGTTATTCCATACTCAAGTTTGGGTCTAATGTAATTAACAAACAATGACTTCATTATTTTTTGATTTCCTAGACTTTGTAATTTTTTTTATACAACCTATAGTTATGTAACTATCATTAACCAATTGGTTGATATGATTAGAAAAACTCATAGCTGAATCTACCCATATACCCAGGTCCTTAAATGAGTCTACAGTTTCAATCCCTGTGTGCTGTATTAATATTCACCTTTCAATTTATGTCTCCCAAATCTCATATGCTTAGTTTTTGATGCATTCATCAGCATGTTATTCTCCTGTGCCCAAATGGTCAATTTAGTCAAGTTATTTTGCAGACATGCCTTATCTGTAACACATGCAATCAGGTTATCCAATTTCATGTTATCTGCAAATAGACTGTAGAACACCTCAGATGAAAAGTTAAGTCAGAAAGATACAATCTAAACAATAAGGGCCTAATACAGATACCTGTGAGACACCCTGACTGTAACCAAGGATTTCACCTGTCCAGTTGCTGTACACTTACTATGTCCTATTTCTAAACCATGCAGCTATCCATCTTATCAAGAGTAAATCAATACCTAGTTGCACCAATATATTGATCAGTGTTTTGTGTATGACCTTGTCAAATGCTGAAATTAAATCTATATAACATATATCACAGCACAATTTTTCATTCAGAGCTGTTATTATATTGTTTTAGAACATCATGTTACAGGTGGTAGTAGATCTGTTTTCAACATATGCATGCTGATATATGGTTTCAAGTCCCAACCTATCCAGTTCTGACAATACCTTATCCAATATTATTTTCTCCATTATTTTTCCACAACACGAAGGTAGACTTAAGGGTCTATATGATTCTGGGTTTGCCCCACTACCCTTTCTCTTAAAGAAAGGTTTAATAAGCGCATGTCTCCAATATTGAGGAATTTCCCCATATTTATATGACCTAGTGAATAATATATATAATGGTACCATAAGCTCTAGATGAAGTGTTCTCAGGTCATTATAACTTATTCTGTCTCCTCCCTGGGCTTTGTTTGGATCCAGTTTGTGCAGTTGCTTTTCAATATAATCTAATTTGATTCCAGTATCTGTGGTTACCTGGGTGTCACTAGTATAACTTATCATCCCTTTTATGGAGCCAAACTGTTTTGCATAACATTTTGTAAATATATATATATATATATAATCTGTTATATCTGAGAAAAAAATGTCAAATCTGAACACAGTTTATCAATTTGCATATCTTTACTCCTTCTGCATCTTATGTATCTCTAAAAAGGTTTCCGATTATGCTCAATATCTTTATATAAATTTTCTTCAAATTTTTCTTGATCTTGTCTCACACTATGTTTAATCTGTTTGTCCAACTTGTTTATTTCAGTTTTCAAAGTTGTAGTTTGACCTGTTTTCTATTTCTTATGTTTTTTGTCTCTCGCCTTAATCAGATATCTTGTTCATATGGAAATCTATACCCATGATGTTGTATGCCTAGATCCTGATGTTAAACATTGTTTTGCTTTTTTGCACTCAAAAATTTCTCTTTCAAAACTTTCCACATTCTTTGGGTTGTTGCATTGAATATTGCTTTCAAATACTGCAGTTGCTGTTATAATATTATATTTTACCATTTAGCTATACTATCTAATAAAAAAAATTAAATGTCCTTTGCTTATTTGAATGCACATTGCCCTTTAAGTTCAACAATTACCATGTGTTGTTGTGTCTTTCAGCTTTTCCCATTTAGGGGTCGCCACAGCGGAACTCCAGTCCGCTAATGATTGGCAGTTGATTTTTACGTACCGAATTGCCAGCCCTGATGCACAACCTTCAATGAAGGAATGCCCATTCACGCATGTCTCCACGCAGGAGACGCTCTAGGTGAGAGTCGAACCGGACAGCGTCTTACTGTGAGGCAACAACGCTACTGCAGCACCACCACCGCGGATAGCAATTACCATGTGTATGATCAGCTATTCTATTTCCTGTTATTTTTATTTGCTAGCATACATATTAATGTATTATATTTAAATGCTTCATTCTCTTTATTGAAATTGATAACAGTATGTTTATTTTATGCCAGATATCATTAGCTACCAGAATTTCCACATTAGTTGCACTTAGCCACAGACTGCCTTCTCCTCTGGTGCGCTGTTCCATTCTGTTTACTTGCTATGGTCAAAGTCCATTTACAGCTGATCATTGCTTCTGCAAGTTTGCAAAGCTGTTAATCTATTTGTCTTGATCAGAAATCCTCACAAGATCATTTAAGTCATTTTAAAAGGTAAGAGAACAAATTTAAACACATTTAAAGTGGGAAAATGAAGAGTTAACTGCAAAAAGCTTCACTTTTGCTCGTGATCAGCTGCAAAACCAAGTTGTCAACAGTTAAAGTGATACATCTCCATGTTTTAAAGCATAACAGTTCATTTACTAAGTTAACCACTGTGTTTTGATGACTTATAATTTGTTTTTAAAACTAATTTTATATATTAATCACATAGCACTTTTAGAGCTACAGGAAGGAAAACAGATTTATTAAGACATTTAAACCAATAGGTACTATATCATACATAGCCTGAATAAATCTTGTAACAAAACTAAAGGCAGCCATTCAAGTATCATTATTCTCATCCATGCTATAGCAGGACTTCAAAGTTTGCATGTATAATTGCATTTACATTTAGACATCTATAAATATTAAGTGAAACCATTTCAATTAGACTATTTAAATTATAATTGTGCGTGCACTTCAGCAAAAGAATTATATTTTTATGAAGACAGATGGAATTGCATTAAGGATTATCACTATTATTATTACATATATTGCAGTTTCTAAAGCTGATATATTAAAAGGTTTTACCTTATGAGGTTTGAAGTCTTGACTATTAGAACAGGATATTTACATTTCAGTAAATTATGTTACTAAAGAAAAAAAGTGGTCCATTAAGTAAACAAAGAAGAGAAAAAAAGAATTAGAAACTCTTGTTACTTTTCCTGCAGTGCACAAACATGTTTTATAGAAAAAAAAATTGAAAAAAACAAATTAATTAGTATGTGACAGAAATGTATGACAGGACTGTATGTGGAGTCCCTACAATGGTGCATTGGTGCTGTTGCTAACGTGGTTGGGCTCTGAAGCATGCAGTTTCCAGGATGTGAGCACAGATACCTATGCGAATGAGGTGAAGGTACTGAACAGCAGAAAGGAGTAATTGTGTCCGTATATCCCCTTTGTGTAGGCTTAGACCCATGTTGTTGTTTATACAGAAGGTAGCTGACACCAGGGGGTTGTCTACTCACTTCTAAGATAATTTCAGCTTAGGTGAGAATGTCTGCACAGTGCACCAGCTAGCTGAGCGTGTCCCCTACAGGGGGTATGCCCACTAACTTCTAAGCTTTGTTTACCTTCCCTTCACATGTTTGCGTGGCACGCTGCTGAGCTCAATATGTTTTAAAAAAATAAATGTATTTAATTAGTTTTGACCCTTGTGTAATGTAAAATAAAGCCATGAACTGATGTTAATTATATTGAAGGCAGGTTCAATGCATCATAGTTACCCATCATACACTCTGCACCTACAGCAGAGCTCTATAAAGTATGCATAGACCCTACATTATGATTTTTCCACAATACTCTGCATTATTGGAGTACAGACTTGGGAATTTCAACTGAGAGAATGCTAGTGGCTGCTGCAGGTTGGCTACACATGTATGTGCTAGGTGCTGAAGTCAAAGCTGCTACTGCTGATAATAGGCCTAGAATGAGAAGGAGAAGAGTGTTCAGGCCCAGGGTAACCTTCCAGGAGCTACATGAGCTGAAGATTGTAGAGCACTACGGGGTGGGCAAGGACATGCTACAAGAACTCACTGAGCTCTGCCAACCTCAACTCAGATCCAGAGCCAACAGAAGGGAGCCCATCCCAGTGGAAACAAAGGTATGTGTAACCCTTAGGATACTAGCTACATGTAATTTCTGAAGACTAACTGGGGACATGATGGAGGTCTTACAGGCATCAGCATCCAGGGTACTCCACCAGCTCCTGGATGCCATGCTACCACATGCCAGTGAGCATACTTCTTTTCCCCTCACCGTTGAGGTGAGGGCCAGCAATATACAACAAGTCTACATTATAGCACACTACCCTGAAGTACTGGGTGCCATAGATTGCACTCATGTACACATCAAGACACCACCCAGTGAGGAGGGTAGAATCTACATCAACCGCAAGGGGTACCACTCCATCAACTGCCAGATCATGTGCAATGTCCAGGGTATTATCATGAATGTGTGTGCTGCCAGTCTTGGCAGTTATCATGATTCCAATATCTGGCATGCATCACAGCTCTACAAGACGTTTGCTAGGGGAGACATCCCACATGGCCATTTACTGGGGGATGCTGGCTATGCCCTGGAACTGAGGATGATGAAACCCATCAGAAATGCAAACACACCCACTGAAGAACACCATAATGAGGCACACACACAAATTAGGAACATCGTAGAGCATGTGTTTGGGCTTCTGAAGTCAGAGTTCTGGTGCCTCAATATATCTGGTGGAGCCTTGCAGTACTCTCCAGCCACATGTGCACATATGTTCACAGTATATGCTGTGCTACACAATATGATCCTGTGGAAACAGCTGCAGCAGGATCATCAAAGGGAAGGGATACACAGACCCCCACCACTGCCTAGGTCACCACAGACACAGTCAGAGGAGGACTTGGATGAGAACCCCCCTGATGATGTCCCTGTAGGTAAACATAGGCATGCCCAGTACACCCCAGATATGGCTAAGAGACAATGAATAGCTCATTCATTCACTGACAACCTAAAGCCCTAGGGACTGACACCTTACTCCTATTCACATATATATAGTAAAATTGATGCCAGACAACCCACACAACTTGTACCTATCCACATATTGGCTGTGTACTGCTTGCATCAGACAGGGGCAGCCCTGAACTACAGTTCTGCCAACTGCTGCAGTCACAAAGTAAGTCCCTAACCTATTCACTACTTGTAAGGATTATTATAATATGCTATTGTATGTATGGATTTACTGCATTTATGCAAGTAAATATAGTGGGCTATTTAGACACATGTAACATCTGCATTGGACTGCAGTTACCCAGTCTACTAGTATGTGTTCCTTAGTATTCACTAGGCCTCATGGTTGGATTATGCACTACATCATCAAGTGGGGTCACATGATAGTTGGACCACTGTATATCCCAGCAGAACATGTGGTGTTGCTCTACAACACAGCAGTTTCCCCATATAACCACTTTAACAGTAGGTCATCAGTGGTATATCAGGAGTCCAGGCAAACTCAGGTCACTAACATACAAATTGAGCACATATCGTATGTCTCACTTAATGCAGGAATAACAACATGCATATGTATACTTTTGATTGTGTGATGAATGACTACTCTCTGGCTGACAGCTTGTGTGGCTCAGTGAACTAGGGAAGTTAGCATGGTTGATGCTGTTGATGATTCAAATATGGTGGTATCCACATCTTTTGCATGTGAGGTATTATTATGTTGGTGTTGTCACAGACTGTCAGTCTGTGTGTGGTGTAACATGAACCTCTGTCACATAGTAATTACATCAGACAGCTGGAGAATGCCATGTACAGTTTGAGTGAAGTGCAGTACTGCACAACCAGGGACAGATGTCAGTGTCCAAAACACATAAAAATCCTGGACTGGAGTGCAGATAGGTGTAGCCTGGAGTCACTTTATAAGTACTGACAGTCCCACTGGGCATACCTATACACTTAATTAAAGTAAGCTCAATCCTGTTGCCCCTTGATCAAAATGACCTAATATGTGTAGTTATGTCTGTACATACATACATACATATATGTATACATATCCGTCTTTCACTATCTCTCTCTCACATACATAGAATATGTATCTATAGGTAGTTTCAAATAGATATATACCTATGGATTCACTTTAGAACATTGAAAGCCCATAACAATGAAATTCAAAACACTGAGATCAAAATCTTGAAAATTCAAAACACTGAAAACTAAAAACATTGAATCCCATAACATTGAAAAGACATAGAAAACCAACACAACTACATACAGAAAAAAAAAAAAAAAAAAAACATATTATACTTCTCCTCCCCCATGCACCCCCATACCCCCTGCTACTTAAATATATCAACTCCTAGATCGCACTACACAGAACAAAACAGCAAACATACCATTCCATGCTTCATGACTGCCTGTTTAAATTGTAAAAAAATATCCTCAACCTTCTTTTAGAAACACTACCTCACTGTTAAAACATTACACATTACTATATATCTCTGCAATATGTACCAGAGTTTCATAGATAAAATCAGTCATGCTCCCTTCTTACATGCTATACTACAACATAGCACATCTTAGTGTAGTGTAGTGGGATCTCTGAGTTGATATATTTAAGTAACAGGGGGTGTGCCCCCCACATGGGGGGTGTTGGGGGTCTTGCCTCCCTGCTTATAGTTGAAGAAGTGTAATATGTTTTTTTTTTGTTTGTTTCTGTATGTAGTTGTGCTAGAATATAGTACATACTGATTTCCTATGTGTTTTCAGTGTTATGGGATTCAATGTTTGCCTCTCCCCATATATCTACATAACCATATACATAACACACACACACACACACACACACACACACACACACACACACACACACACACACACACACACACACACACGTGCACACACACACACACAATCACAGTTACGTATACATCCCTGTTATATACAGAAATGTGTGTGGATGTTTGAATTACCCTACATACCCTAATACTGGTGAGTAAAGCTGCTCTATCACACATCTATAGTGTTGCTCAAAGGATCCAAAGTAAGGGCTCAACAGTACAAAATGCCCTTACCTACAGACCCCTGTGCCTGCTGCCTGCCACCACATAGACAGCAACAGGTGAGCAGGTGGTGTAATGTATAATGTTGTCTATGCACAGATGGACAGGGAACATTGCCCCTGCTCACAGGCTTGCCCATCCAAGTGCAAACAGCCAGATATGGCTATACTGGTAACTGTAGACACATAGCTAGGATAATAGTTATCTCACTGGTAGGATACTAGCTGGGAGATAACAGAATGAAGCAATATCACTCTACAGGCCACAGATGCTGTTCAACACAAGCCTAGTTTGTGTAATCCACAAGTAGTTTGCCTGCAATAACATATAAAAGAGACATCAGCCGTGGTGTGTGCGGTAAGTACTGTGATCTATGTTGTGTAAGTCTAGATAGGTAGGGGGTATAATTTCAATGCAGGCCATGTGTGTGTGTGTGTGTGTGTGTGTGTGTGTGTGTGTGTGTGTGTGTGTGTGTGTGTGTGTGTGTGTGTGTGTGTGTGTGTGTGTGTGTGTGTGTGTGTGTGCGTGTGTGTGCATGTGTGTGCATGTGTGTGTGTGTCCCTGCCAAACAACTGAGAAACCCTCATTGGCTAGCAGACTTCAATGGTTATGCACTTTTTGGCCCTGTAAGTTGCTGCTGGCTTCCAAACTGCCCTCTTCTACAAGGCTTGATGATGTCATCTACTTTAAGACTACCAGCTACCACTGCAGCATCCAACTTAAGCCATGGCACATGCAATAAGTGCTGTGATCTGTATTGTGTAAGACTAGACAGGTAGGGTTTCTAATCTCACTGCAGGCACTTGGCGCATGCATGTATGTCCATATGGCATAAATATGATCACCTCTAAATTGGCCCTAGGCATGAGAGAGAGTGTGTGTGTGTGTGTGTGTGTGTGAGTGTGTGTGTGTGTGTGTGTGTGTGTGTGTGTGTGTGTGTGTGTGTGTGTGTGTGTGTGTGTGTGTGTGTGTGTGTGGAAGGTTGGGAGCCAGGCTGGCAACTCAACATCACAGAACTCCACTGCCAATCATGAGTGGACAGGTGATCCACTGTGGTGACCCTAATTGGGAAAAGCTGAAAGAAGAAGTAGCAGTTGTGACAGGTGATGTGGCCCTCCAAATGCCTGACCACAACTTGGCCTGCTGATGTCATCAAGCATAATATGTCCTAAACTGACAGTAATATCAGACATGAGGTGTGCTGCATGCATCACTTACTGTGATCTGTAGTGTGTACCATTACATAGGTAAGTTTTCTAATCTACATGCAGCCAACTTGTACTGTTTGTGTCCAGTAGCATGTCCTGTAAGCAGTAATTGGAAGTGGTGATATCCTTAATGTAGCCATGTTTGTCTGTGTGGCTGTTAGAGCAATTTATTTCAGCTTATGGAACCATAAGATGTTTGAACCTCACTAGCATAATGGCCATGCACCCATCACAATTGTAGAAAACTGTATACTCTTATTTACATGATCAGCACATATTGCCCCAGTCCAAGAGGAACACAGGCAGAAGCCCTCTGGTGAAATGACGGTCACCCAGCTAGTCATACAGATGGCATGTGCTGAGGTGCACTGAGGTGCTCTGCTTGCCATTAGCCAGGGCTCTGTTGCAAAGGTGGGTTAAAGTCTGCTAGACAAATGTCTCCCACCAGCATGTATTATTAAAGGCAA
Organism: Protopterus annectens; assembly: GCF_019279795.1. Taxonomy (NCBI): domain Eukaryota; kingdom Metazoa; phylum Chordata; order Ceratodontiformes; family Protopteridae; genus Protopterus; species Protopterus annectens. The sequence goes on along the minus strand of NC_056734.1, from coordinate 732,232,030 downwards.
ATACTAGGTCAATGTGCTTACAGTGCTTAATCCATGTACTATGCCACCTACAGATGTGCAGCATTTACAATCAAGCATGGTCACACATTGCCCCATATGCAAGGCAGAGATCACTTCTGAGTAGTGTATATGTCAGAGGCTACAATGACAGTCATTTCAGATGATCCCAATTGAACACATGCTGAAGATGTGAAGTTCCCTTGTGAGGGACTATACTGTTGTGTGCAAGTGCCAGCAGTGCTCGGAAAGGTCCATTACCAAATGACCATTGCACTCAGATATTGGCATGCTGATGGGAAGAGTACATGGAGGTTATGAGTATGTCAATTACAGGTGATTGTGCCCTCAGCTATGACACATATTTCCATCATACCACTGGGGAGACATGGTGATCTCAGACACATTAAGTGTAAACTTGTGTGGGCAGGTCTGTGTGCCTAGTTCTTTCATCCCTGAGTATGTATATCACATATTGAGACTGATGTTCTAATTACCAGGTACATAGGTGCTAGTGATGGAAATGATACTACATATATATTTGCATGGGGTTATGGCCATTACTATGTAATCAATACCATCTTGTAGGATATTGACATAAGTCACAGACTCCATGAGTGCTCACACTTTGCAAGCATCAGCCAACATTGTTAGCCACACACAGCCAGTATCAGCTTGTATCATGATTAAATGGATTCCAAGCAGTAAATGACCCAGGACTGAGCCTGTTGCACACTGCTGCTTACAGATCAGCTATTGGAGGTGAATGTCCCTATGTTGAGCATGTGTGCCATCAATGGGCCACTAAGTGATCCCTACAATGATAGTACCATGATAGTACATGATGTCTGAGTGGGGGATATAGTCAGGCAGCTTGTCTCAGTCCAGGGCATTGTATGCCCTGATGTCCCCTCACCCAGGTCCTTGGTGACTGCCTCAGAAATATCCACCACATTTAACAATCATGATCCCCCTGCCAGACATCCAAACTGTGTACAATCAACTGTGTGTAGATCACATATATGTGTGCTGATCAGCTCCATGATGATTGCCCTTATGGCCATATAGATGTGGATACTCAGGCAAAGAGGTATATAGAGCTGGTGGTCAGTGCATGCACCACCTCCATGCAAGGGTATAACAGTTGGTGTTGTCCAGTCAGCTGAGGTTCAAACAGTGGTTTCAGTATGATTGCAAGGTGTTCCCAATGGTGTTAGGAATCAATGACACATCTCATGCAGAATGCAGCCTGAGATGTTAGCATATCCAATAAATGCTGTGTATCCTCCACAGAGAGGCCATTTACAACCTGCTCTGTAGATATGGAAGTTATGGGACAGGTTGTAGGAATGTCATGCATCACATGTGGTGGGGACAGAGGAGTAAAGTTGATGCAGAACATGTAAGACTACAGGTTAGCTATGAGTAAAGGCCCATTTTATGTGGCATCATTAAGTATGAGCTCACCAACAATCTGGGTCTGTGCTTTGAGGTTACACATGTAGCTACACTGTGCATTGTGGTTCTGCTTTGTGTGGATGGCTAATTTTGTCACTTACTGTGTCTATACAACATCACAACACCAACACTATGTGGTTGTTGTAGCTGAGGAGGTTGTGTCACATTTGGGGGGGCACCCTCACCCCAACTGTCACACAGCAATATCCACCTCCTATTGTACAGCCTGATAATGGCAGTTGTCCACCAGGCAGGTCTGCTGTGCCATGAGGAGCATGTGTTCCTCCTGTCAGGTACAGCAGAGTTCATGCAGTTGTAATGCTGATGGCATAATGCATGGGTGTACAGCTCTGCATACATGCCATCCCATCAGAGGGGGGAGGTGCATCCAAGCCAAGTAAACCATCTCACAGGAGGTAATAGATCGCTATGTTGAAATAAATGTCTGTATTGTCTGCAAGTCAGGGTTAGTGCTGGTGGTTTCAATGACAATGATCTGTGGTCATATCCAACCAGAGAGGACTTCACATTGGGGGACTGGAGTGGTTACCCATATTGGTAAACACATGTTGCAGTACATTGGTTCCCCTTGGGGGTAATGTCACAGCACTGCTCCAGGACATTGTAGTTAAGGAAGTAGACTAACCTTTGGGAAAGTGAGCTGTAGCATGACTAAGCAACACAGCTGGTGGACTCTTAATGCCACCCCACCACATGGTGTACTGATATATCTTGGTAGACACTTGTACATACAAATACGCACAGTGGGTGTCTGGATACATGGAGCTGCTCGTGTAGCTGGTTATTGCTTGATTATGTACCCTTCCAGTACTGAATGGCACCTCCATTGTCTCAGAGAAATCATAGTGTTTCACAAAATCTGGATTTGTATCTATCCTTAACTCATTAACCCCGACTACCATCTCATGGCGCCTCTGTGCTTAACACCGAGCACACTGTGAGATGGTAGTAATTAAATGCTGTTATACCTGAGCACCTTCTCCCAGCGCAAGTAACTTTTCAGGCATATTTTCTCTCCACTGTTGAAAATTAAGTTGAAAAAGTAACTGAACTTTGTCAGTTACCTTGTCAACTTAAGTTTAACCCTGGAGTTTTGTGGTCTTCCTATTTGACTTTAGTTAGAAAATCGGCTTGCAACTCACCCTGTATTTGCATCTCAACAGCAAGCAGATTTAATAAGCTTTTCATCAAGTTACTGGAGGCAGCCAATGAGAGTCACCTGTTTCTTAACACCCCCCACACACTGTTCTGTCCAAATAAATAGAGGGTCCTACAGTAGATATTCCCTTTCTTTTTTCTGGATTTTGTGGACTTATCTACTGTATCCCTTTATTTATCGTACCATTTGGGTAGTATTTTCATAGTCTGAACAGAAAAGTTTCAATGGAGATCCAAGCGTGTTCTTGATAAAACTCTGATTAACTTCAGCGACCAAACTTCACCACCGAGTCTCCCTAAGTCCTCAATAAGGTAAGATGGTCTCATTCTATGGCTTTCATCTGTTTCGAGCACTGATAACATGCTGATAGAAAAAGCAGTCATAGTTGTCAATGGTGGCATGTGTGTACCTGCAGTCTATGTTTACAATTACCAGGACACAACCATCCATTACAGAGAAAATATCCTACTTCCCAAGCTTAGAAATAGTCTGCGATAATCAATTGGATATGTAGCTCAGGGCCGGCACTCCTTACTTTACCAACTCTTGGACTGCTGGATTCTGTATCATATTTTGTGTTCACTCGTGGACTTTACCAATGGCCAAAAATATCACTAGAGCTTGTGAACATAACAGACAAGTAAAAAGTCCAAAAAGTAATCTGCCACTCCTTTACAATAAACCACACTAAAATTTTTTGTCAGCGCTTCCGTCCGCTTATCATAAGTTGTTGAAACCATACATAGCAGTCACATTTTCAAGCCCTAATTACACAGCTGCAAAAATATCTTACTGACAAGCAAGTAGACACCTTGGCTGGTTTTCACAGTGTTCGTATAGTGATGTCCTCCCTTTGTATTGATAGTTCCGACCATAAACAAGCTTTTTACTTACAATAACTTTTTAAATAATGGTAATATAACAGCTGTTTCCATGTTTGAGGAACATATCTATGTTACAAAATTTCCTGAAATAGGTACAATAAGCATGCTTTCAAACTGTGACTTCAGACATGAAAAACCCATTGATCTCATTAGGTCTGGCAGCACAATTAGTTATTATAATGTCTAATGCCATTTTATCCATTCATCTAGCCAGGTAAGCAGGTTTCACAGTCTGGATACACAATTATACGACACTGAGATGGCTATATGTAGCAGATACCCCTGATATAAGATTACTATCTGCAATTCTCTTTCCTTCATCAATCAGTTTACAATATTTTTGTAGTCTTCCCTTGTATAACTTGTAATATGACTGTAAAAGGACTGCATAGTGAACTTAATTGTTAAGACTTCTAAACTCCATTCTAAATAACGTACAGCTTTCCATGTACTTGTCCTTATTTTTTTCTTTTACTTCTATGTTATTGAGGTACTAAAGGTATATCTTTTTTTTCTGGCTAGCTTTTTAAGGTTTTTATTCCAGCAAAAGAAAAATATCTCATTGACTATAGGACATGGTTTTCTATAAGTGAACTCATTTTCAAGTAAGAAACATCGGCAGGCATTATCGACATGTACAAATTGTCATAGCACTTCATCAGTCCAATCTGTCTAATTCAGATTTAATGTTATAAATAAAAAATGAGCAGATTTTTGATTGCCTCTCATGATAAATCCTGCTTTATTAGAGATAAAGCCATAACGGCTGAATGCCGATATGTTACTGCGGTTGCAGTAGTGGTTGCAGTCGCGCCTTTTTTTTTCATCAAGCAAGGAGAGATAAAAAGTTATTACTACTGCTTAGCCCTTAAATGATAAAGGGAACAATTACAAGAGTTCTCAGTTCATGCATGAAAATTCATGCCTGAAAGGGTGACTACTTCTAATGGGTTTGTCTGTTTTGCCAGTAAATAAATTGAGCTGTACCACTTTTTGGGGCATGGTAACTGCATGTCTCTACACTTAGCACATTTTTAAGATATACCAGTTTTGTGTGCGTTGAACCTCACTGCTACACAATCTCTTAGTTCTCCCAGATTTTCCAGAATATTTCTGACTTTCCCTCATATATTTCCCTTGCACCCTTATAAGATTTGTGATTTTCAGGTCAATCACAATGGATTACAGTCAGACAATAATGATAGGTATTGGTTTACATTTCTTATTCTTCAGGAAATGCACATTGATGCAAAATATTTTGTTATACTGTTATTATTTATTCAGTTAGGGCAATGTTTAAACAGTTTCACTGAATTTGTAGAACTGTCCCTAATTCTTGAACAAATAATTGAGGGCATCTGACTGTCTTGCTGGTTGCCAGTAAACTAAAACACTAATTGAGTTACTTCAATAATATCATTGATATTACTTCATATTTTGATCTGTTCCTTATAAAATGGATTTTTTTACTGTTTTTCTTGGAAATTATTGAGGATTGCAGTTGCAAAGTAATGACATACATTTCAGTTATACAACTTGTATTGTACATAAAATTCATTCTAATGGAAAACCTGGTATTATGGCAACTGTCAATGTATATAATAGCAGTAATTAAATTCTATATGAGTAAAAACAACTCACGGAGAGTAAATATCCCAGTGCCCACCAGCAATCCAAATAACAGCAATGATAATTCAACAGGATACTGGAACAACACACAGCTGGATATTTCAATAGGCATCCGCCACAAATAAGTGTAAAAAGACTTTTTATTCCAAAATAAACAGGCAAGCGCTTTCACCCATATAGGGCTTTATCAGACCATAAAAAACTGCTGAAATAACATCAATTTATACTAAAAACAGTGGGAAATCTGAAGTCAATTGGTCCTTAAAGGCATACACTAAAGGCTATTCTACAAATCAAACTCATATAATGGCATATTTCTACAATACATGGCAAATATATAAAAGAAAATAAACACATAAAGCAATCCCCATATATTAGCATATCTTAAAAAATATATATGTATATCTAAAGAAACAAAATATATACATATATATAAAGAACACACACATGCAAACACACATATGTATATATATATATATATATATATATATATATATATATATATATATATATATATATATAATATATATATATATATATATATATATATATATATATATACATGCATATTATATATATATAGCTAAAACATTAATATTATAACGCAATAATATGTGCCATTTCACTTTCAAGTCCTCAGTCCCCTGGATTTTAAAATGGGCTTAAGGGAAGCTTTATCATTCAGCTCAGGATACTGGTCAGCCCTAAGTCTTACAAGACATCTAGTTTCATGTGTTTCAGTTATATTCCTAATTTCACCCCCTCATGGGTTTGGATAGATGACTTCCATAACCATAAATTTAAACCAATGGTTCTCATTAGTATCCGATACATGTTTTGAAAGGGCATTTACCGTGGACCTAATCCTCACCTGATACAAATGTTCATGTATCGTATCTCTTAGTCATCTTTCTGTCTTGCCCACATAAAACATACACAGTATGCAAGGTATACCACATGTTCCGTCATGCAATTAGCAACCACTCCAAATTGAAACCTAAACTTGGTCAATGGGTGTACAAATACACTATCTGTATCTATATAGTTACAAAAATTACATTGGTTGCATAGAAAGGTGCCCTCATTTCTAAGCTCAACAGTCCCATGGTTGACTCTGGGATAACACAAAAGTCTTCTCAAGTTGGGTTTATTCTTATATACAAATTGTAGAATTTCACCAACAATCTCCTTGGTATCTGGAGCTACAGCAAAGATGCCCCAATGTTTCCTAATAACATCCTTGATTGATCCTACATCCTCAGTGTAGAACATTGGTACCCTAACAACTGCAGGCTTATCTAAAAGACCTGACACAATATTTCCTGCAATATCAGAAAAATATAGTGTTGCTACACCCTTTCTAAGATCATTGAGATGGGTTATCCCACCCTCAATCTCTCTAACACCATATGCTCTAGCACCCAACCTTGATCTTAAATTATCCAACTCACTCCTGAAACCAATATCTGTCAGGACTGTTCCGAGAGGGCTTTGAGTCCACAAGATGCCTTCGACCGGTACATTATATCCGGATTTGTTGTATAAGTGGCAACAACTTAACATCGAGGTAAGCCTCAGTTACATGAAACTTTTAAATGAGTACTTTTTGCCTGAAGAGGTTGCTTTGCCTGTGAGTATAGAAAAACAACAACAGCAGCTTTATGAACGCTTTCCGGTTTCTGCTGTTGACAGAGCGATTGATCCGATGTTGGATAATGTCTGCCTTTATGAGAAAAGGCTATTAGAACAAAATAAAATTAAGTTGAGAAGGGACATTACTGACTTTCAACTAGGTCACGTCTTCACATGGCCTAGAACAGACTGTTCAGTCAGAGTTATGCACAACAATGTTGTTGACACTGATACTAACATTGGACAGAAACTGGTCTCTGATGTTGTGCAAAACATATCTTTTGATGCAAGGGGCAATGTTGAGGCTAAAACTAATGTTCATGTTCAATCTAATGTTCGTGAGGGGGTGGTTAACCCTAGCCCTAGAGTGGAAAGGGATGTAACTAACTGTACTGTAGGTATTAGCAGTGTTGCATCTACTTCTCCAGTTGCTATTAATAATACATTAGATTGATCTGTGCTTGATGTTAATAATGCACCACCCATTCCACCTAGTCAAGTGGTAGTGAGAAAGAAAGTAAAGGGAAATGATACCCCGATTATGCATTCTGATGTTTTGGTTAGTGAAATAGACAATGGGGGACCACATCCTTTCCCGATAGATGTGACATGCAGGGGGGGAGAACACACTCTATGAGCAGAGGCCAACAGAAGAGGAAGTTGTCAGCTGAATCTCAGAATCAGCACACATTGAAAAAGATGTGGGAATCCACATGGAGACATTGATTTATAACATTTCCAAGTAAGTACTTACAGAAGCAGAGAAGGAAATATTATCTAAGGATTTGACCTACATTCCTTCCAGAAATAGTGATGTCACAGATGTTGTATTGGATTTTAAGTTGTTTTTGAGGAACTTATCCCTTAAAATAGAGTTTAAGGATAAGACTCTTACTGAGAGAGATAGAGGCTTAAGAAAGCCTAGTACATATATACCTAGCATTCACCCTCTAGTTACAGCATTTGGCAAACTAGTGGAGAATAATATACATGCACTCAAACCCATGGGTCGGAGTCAGAGGACCAAGAGAGGTAACCATACATATGTACAGAGGAAAGCCCTCAATGATTTACGGTCAGATCTCACAGTTAGAATTAGACCGGGGATAAGGGTGGATCTATCATTATAATGGATATGGAGTTCTACAATGAATCTATGAGATGTATGCTTAGTGACGAGAGGTTTTATATTAGTACCGATTTGACATCTGTATATTCTCATGTTTGTAGGATTAATGACACGTTAGAGGATTTAGGTAAGAGTCATATTATTACTGAAGAGTTCTATAAATACCTCATTGTTGAGGAACTTGTTATTCCCATCATTCAGGGGTTGCCGAAGATCCATAAGAATGATATGCTTCCACCCATGAGACCCATTGTTTCAGGTAGGGGGTGGTCTATGGCCCCTTTTACTTTGTATATTGAGAAAATATTACGACCAGTAGTTGATGCCAGTAAACATATTTTAAGGGATACTAAGCAGTTCCTATTAGATTTATATGCTTCTATGAAGACAGTTCCTTTGGATTTAGAATATATATTGGTCATGATGGACGTCCAGTCCCTTTTCACCATCATTACCAACAGGGAAGGGGTTGAAAAGGTTCATGAATATTTAACATTGAACACGGACCATAGCAGGTCCTTCATTGATTTACTTTGTCTTTTTTTAGAGGTAGTCCTGGAGAATAACTTTTTTATTTTTTGGTAAAGAATATTATTTACAGTGAGATGGCATAGCTATGGGCACGTCATGTGCCAATAGCTATGCCAATCTCTTCATGGCTGCTTGGGAAAGGGATATTTTATTTCAGTTGGACGTTTTTTTTAGATTATGTTCTTTTTTACAGGTGTTTTGTAGATGACTTGTTTTTTGTTTGGAGAGGCAGTCAGGATGAACTTTCATGTTTTTTTGAACAGATTAACAATTCTTATGACTACCTGAAGTTTAGTTTTGAATGTTCTTCCCATAGGATTTCATTCCTAGATGTCTATGTTGAGAGGTTGGATAGTAGTTTACTAAACACAGGTGTTTACAGGAAGTCGTGCCATTGCAATGCCCTTCTACATAGGCACAACATGCACCTGTGTTATGTGTTTGCCATTGTGGTTAAGGGTCAGGCCATGAGGGTGTCCTGATAAAACCTGACAGATGTTGGTTTCAGGAGTGAGTTGTTTGATTTAAGATCAAGGTTGGGTGCTAGATCATATGGTGTTAGAGAGATTGAGGGTGGGATAACCCATCTCAATGATCTTAGAAAGGGAGTAGCAGCACTGTATTTTTCTGATATTGCAGGAAATATTGTGTCAGGTCTTTTAGACAAGCCTGCAGTTGTTAGGGTACCAATGTTCTACACTGAGGATGTAGGATCAGTCAAGAATGTTATTAAGAAACATTGGGGCATTCTTGCTGTAGATCCAGATATCAAGGAGATTGTTTGTGAAATTCCACAATTTGTATATAAGAATAAACCCAACATGAGAAGACGTTTGTGTTATCCCAGAGTCAACCATGAGACTGTTGAGCTTAGAAATGGGGGCACTTTTCCATGCAACCAATGTAATTTTTGTAACTATATAGATAAAGATAGTGTATTTGTACACCCATTGACCAACTTTAGGTTTCAATTTGGAGTGGTTGCTAATTGCATGACGGAACATGTGGTATACCTTGCATACTGTGTTTCCTCCTATATGTTTTATGTGGGCAAGACGGAAAGACGACTAAGAGATAGGATACGTGAACATTTGTATCAGGTGAGGATTAGGTCCACGGTAAATGCCCTTTCAAAACATGTATCGGATACTAATGAGAACCATTGGTTTAAATTTATGGTTATGGAAGTCATCTATCCAAACCCATGAGGGGGTGAAATTAGGAATGTAACTGAAACACATGAAACTAGATGTCTTGTAAGACTTAGGGCTGACCAGTATCCTGAGCTGAATGATAAAGTTTCCCTTAAGCCCATTTTAAAATCCAGGGGACTGAGGACTTGAAAGTGAAATGGCACATGTTATTGTGTTATAATATTAATGTTTTAGTCATATATTATATGCATGTATATATGTGTGTTTTTTATATATATATATATATATATATATATATATATATATATATATATATTGTTTCTTTAGATATACATATATATTTTTTAAGATATGTTGATATAAAGGGATTGTTTTTATGTGTTTATTTTCTTTTGTATATTTGCCATGTATTGTAGAAATCTGCCATTATATGCATTTGATTTGTAGAATAGCCTTTAGTGTATGCCTTTGAGGACCAATTGACTTCAGCTTTCCCACTGTTTTTACTATAAATTGATGTTATTTCAGCATTTTTTATGGTCTGATGAAGCCCTATATGGGTGAAAGCGCTTGCCTATTCGTTTTAGAATAAAAATTCTTTTTACACTTTTTTGTGCTGGATGCCTATGGAAATATCTAGCTTTGTGTTGTTCCAGTATCCTGTTGAATTATCATTGCAGTAATTAAATTCTGTTCCAGATTTTGGACCTTCCACCCTTTGCCATTTATTACAGCATTGCTGGTAAATTTCTGAGTATTATTTATTTGTGTGTCTGATTCTAATAACTGCGATGGCTCATATGGCTCAGAGAGATAAATGTCATTGCTCGCACATTAATTCTTGCATGGAGTAACCATACGTTTTGCACAATATTTCTGGTGAAACTACAGCATCAGTAGTCATTCTGAAAGGTACAAGAAGATTTGACCCATAAAGGAGAGACTGGCATGATTCTGGGTATTTAACAGATAAGGACATTCATTCTAGTTTGGAGGGTTTACAAAAGACAGACTGTGGTCAGATAAGGGTTCAGATGGTTTAGGTCTGTAGACTATATATTGTACATATGCAATTAATGTGGCTTTGAGAAAGCTGCTGGAGTGTATTGCATGAGGGGAGGAAAGGGGAGTATGAAAGAGAGTATGAAAGGGCAGAAGGTGGTAGGGGTAAGATGGTGACAAAATTTAATGAGATGAGGATAACCCCTGGTACCAGCACAAAACCGAAGTAACAAACTTAAAATAAACACAGAAGATGGCAAACGAAGTAGCGAAGTACAAAAACTTGATTTAATAAAATAAAATGAACCACAAAGATTACAAAAGCGCTTTTCATTCAGTACTATGACTGGACTTCCTCAGATACCAACACATAATTAATGATAATGTTAAATACTTATTCCACTTAGTTGCATGACTATTGCATCAGTGCATTACAGTTAATTAATTAACTAAATAATTACCCCAAAAACTAGCAAGTCCTAGAACTAAATTAAAACTAAAACAAACTTGAATATTAACAATACATAGGTGGAATGTTAAAAGTACATATGTAGTGCTACTTACACATACTCGCATGGAATATTACATATTAAATGTTAAATATTAAATAACTTTTTCTTAAACCTTGTAAATAATAAAAATAAAAATAAAATGAAAATGAAAATGTTATTTTTAATGTAATAAACTTCTCAGTTTCAAAAAAGGTAAAATAGTACAAGTTTCATTGATTCCTGGAAATTGATTAGCGTTCAAACGCAGTTGCCATAGTAATTCAAGGTATTCTAAAAATAATGAAGTAGGTCCCCCTTGAATGTTTTCACTCATTTGGTCAATGACCCTAAACTTAAATTTGTGGTTAGGACAATGTTGAATGTGTCTCGTTAGTGCGTTCTCTGTTTTAACTCTCCGAATGGCATACAAATGCTCATAAATCCTTTCTTTGAGTTTTCTATCTGTTTTACCAATGTAGAAAACTGGACAGAGAATGCACTGGGCCAGATACACTACCATCCTACTGTTACAATTGTAATGACCAATAGAAGTGAACTTCTGGTTGTTGATGTGAAAAAATTGTCCCACTGCAATGGAACTGCAGTAGTTACAATTTTCACATTGATACATACTTGGTGTTCTTATGTAAGTTACCAAGGGTGTCGCTATGAGTTTCTTTAAATTCTTACCCCTTCTATATGTGATAACTGGTTTGCTACCTAATTTGTTCATTAATTCAAAGTCACTTCTGAACAAAACCCAGTTCTTATTAATAATCCTCTTGATGCTAGTTGAATCTGCACTAAACGTCAATATAAAATTCATTCTATATTTTTGAACCTTATTTACGACTGAATTTATGTTATTGTCACCTGCCTATAGGTGAATTTGTTCGGGGTATCTGTATCCTCACAATTAACTCCACTTGAACTAAGTATTGGTTTGTAAAAACCTACTTCACATTTGTGTGAAACCTCTATAACCAACTCGTCAATGAACTTGTCGGGGTACCCTCTCTTAGTAAACATGTGTTTCAGGTTGTTAACTTCAGCTAAAAAATCCTCGTCAGTAGTTATCATTCTGGCAGCTCTTACAGGTTGCCCCCTTACTACTGATTTTTTTGTGCATGGTGGATGAGCACTTGTATAATGCAAAAAAGTGTTACAATACATTGGTTTACGATAAATCAATGCAGTGTAAGCATTAAGTGTAACATCTTTTGTTAACATGACATCCAAATATGCTATGTTGTTGTCACTATAGTTAGATGTAAATTTCAAAAAATTAGAACTAGCATTAAGTTCTTGCAGGATAAATTCAGCCGCACTTTTGTTTCCTTTAAAAATTATAAAAATATCGTCCAGGAAACGTGTGTAATGTACAATCAAGTTCATGACATTGGTGTTGTTCAACAAGTGGACATGTTCCCAATGGGCCATCACCATGTTAGCGAAACTCGCAACACATGGTGAGCCCATTGCCACCCCTACCGCTTGTAAATATATTGTGTTATCAAAAATAATAAAATTATTAGATAGAATAATACCCAACAGTTCCTCCACTATCCTAAGCTCATTCTCTGGTGCATTAAAGCTATGCATCCTAGCTAGAACAAATTCAATTCCCTCTTCGTGAGGGATCAAACTGTATAAGTCACATACGTCAATGGTTAAAAAATAGTTTTCCTTAGAAAACTTTATTTTGTTCACTTCTTCTAAAAAGGTCCAAGAATCATGATTGATTTGGGGTTCCTGTTCCGCATACTTCTTAAGAATAGAATCCACACGTTTAGTGCTGGTGTAAGTTATTGACAGAAGTGCATCAACTAAAGGATGGATAGGGGGATTTTGTATGTTCTTATGGATCTGTGGAACTCCAAAAAGATTTGGAATTTTTGGATGTAACATTGTTAGGTACTTTAAGGTTTTAATACCTATCATTGCTTCTAGATACAAATTGTTTAGGTATATGTTGATTCTACGATATGCACTGTCTAATTCATTCCTACTTACTTGTTTGTATGTGTCAGTGTTCAATACTTTCCTCATTCTATACTTGTAATTCTCATTACTCATACAAACCAGTCCTCCCCCCCTTATCTGGTTTCACCATTCTCAGCGCTTTACTTCTTATATCGTTCAACAGGTCCCCTTCAAGTGAACTAATGTTAGTGTAGCTGTTACTCTGTGTGGTCAGTAATAGTATTCTAATATCTAGTTCACATATCTGATCAAACATGCGTAATGTAGGATGCATTGGGGGATTAAATATACTAGAAACATACAATTCACTGGGCATAGATTCACTGTTGTTAAAAAACACTGATAAATTAAGTTTCCTAACAAACATTTTAAAGTCAAATAATGTTTTGGCCAAATCAGCACAGCATGTAGGAACAAAAGTTAAACTTTTTGAAAACAGTTCAATGACCCTTTTATCAATGTACTGTCCAGAAAAGTTATATATCTTGAAGTCACCTTCTGCATTTGTTAAAATGTCACAAATAGGTTCATGAATATCTACCTTTTGGTTCTTGCTTTCCCCCTGGTGTTGTAAGGGTTCTGTTGGTGCTCCATTGCTTTCTTCTGGTGTTTGTTCCCTGCCTGATGAAAATTTTGTCAGCTCGTTTGTACTGCATCAGAATACAACATGTTTGTTTGATTCATACTATTGTTTTTACTAGTTGAAGTGTTGTTATTAACAACAATGGACCCACTATTAATTTGTTTCTCGTTTTGTCCATTTTGCATTGTTTCTTGTGTTTCTGTTCTTACTTGGTTACTTGCACTGTTGTTGACTATAGATACTTGCTTCCGTTGGACTGTACCATTCCATATTTGTGAAGGGGGTGGATTGGGGTAAGCAGTCACATTTTTATAGTCGTTAACATCTCTTTCCAATTTTTTTATTTTGTTAATTTTAAGCTTCTCAACTTGTTGGTTGATGCTGTTAAAGATACGCTGATAATCGTAATTATAACAAACAAATTCAGGGTGGTTTGTAATGTTTTTGCTCAATTCCTCTACCTCCACAGAAATCTCATCTGCTTGGACCTTGTAGTGTTTACACATTAACTTCATCAGGTATTTGCCTTGCTGATCGAATAGTTCTAAGAGTTCTTTATGAAATAATAATCCTGCAACAAGCCCCATAGGGTATTGCCAGGATCTGAGACCTTTCGGAATGACATTCTGTCTCAGGTTTTCGGTAAAATTTGAGAGTTCTAGTTGTAGTTTCTTAAATTTAAACAACTTGTAGTCCAAAGTTTTTAAATCTCCCACTAGTGTCTGCTCATCATTTCCAGCCAGTTGCACTGGGTTTGGTTCCAAAGAGAAGCTTGTCGCCACATTACCAAGTCCAGTGCTCCAATATGCCTTGAAATGTGATTAGACTGTTGATCAGATAGTTGTTGTCCCACAGTGGTACAAGATTAACTTCTCAAAGTGGTAATTGTAGTAGCATTTTCCCCAGTCAAACATGGGTTTGTGTGGGTACAGTTACCCTGACTTGTTTGAATGTTCGCATTGTTGTTATTTCTTATATTAGCACCAACATTAGTAGAAAAAGTTCCTGGGAATGGGTCATTACGATGTCCTTCACTCTGTGAAATTGTACCATATTGTGAATGAGTCATTGGGTAAGGGTTTTGAGATAGTGCTTCAACCCTACTTGCTAAGTCATCCAAACGTTTAGTCATTAGTCCTAGTAGTAGGGTGAGATTCCCTACTTCACCTTCCGAGCTTTGGGAACTCTGCACAAGTGGAACTTCATAGTCTTCGACCTCTTCAGATGCCATAATGTATACGGACTAGTATCAGCACAACCCCTGGTACCACAGGCAATGAATTTGAGGAGGGCATGGGGGAGAGAAGTCCTTTTTAGTCCACCCAGCACTAGGTGACATAGGCAAGTAGGCAGCCACTCTGTTCAAATGAGAGATAAAGTGTATGTGTGTTGCTGGCAATTCATGGAGGACTGAAGTCATTAAATAATGACATATGAGTTTTAGAAAATGCATTGGTAGCTTCATCTGTCTGAATTTCCCACTGCCTAGATGTCTGACAACTTGCAGTCCTGCTTGGGATCTTACCTGTTGGTTAATTTTTGTCCCTGCCTTTTGTCTCATTTTATGTGGGCTTTCAGAGATTCAGAGTTATCCTTATGTGCCATGTATTGTTGATAATGGGGAAAGGCTAAATCTGGGAAAGTTTTGTGAGCTTGACTAAATCATGCCATTCTTAGTTATATAGGTGATTAAGATGAAACTGCCAGTGCAGCTTTATCATTACAGTATCTCTTATTACTTTAATTTGCTCCAGTTAGAGGCCAGGGACTCTAGTGCTCTGCCAAAGTAGTCCAAATAGTTACTTCTACCCAGAGGCCTAGTACTAGTAAAAGGGTGCATTTTCTTTGTGAGCGCCTTCTGAATGTTTGGACCCCTTCACTGCTTCTGTCTTAGCAGTGCTACATTACCTGTTGCAGATCATTGACTCTGGAATAAGCTGTTCCTCTGTGCATTTAACTGCCATTTCTAATTTACATCAAGGTTCTAAGTTCTGCCATTGACATTTCTGAAGGCTGGTAAGACCTTTCTCGGGGGTACTCTCATTGTCTGACCTCCTATCGGGAATCCTATCCCTCCAAGAGATTTGTAAATTGTTGAAAGAAAAGAGTCTTTGTCCTTTTGAACCAGATGCTGTGGTAGAATTAAAAATATCTGTTTTAAAAAATTATTCATCTAGTGTCCTTTACTTCTGCTAGAAGAGTATGCTAGTTACAAGCTTCTGCACTTGCTCTTCATACTCATTTTCCACAAATTACTATAACAAAGGTGAATATTAGTTGCTCTGTATGGATTCTTGCAGAGAGTTTTGATTTTATTCCATGAAATCTTAACTGTTAGCAAAGATGTCTTCATTTTGGTGGTTTAATAGTGGTTTAATAGTAGATGTTTTGTTTGTGGAAGCGTTTCATTTTGGTCATTGTGCATACCTCAACATTCTACTGAAGGGGTTGCTTGGGTGAAGTGTTCATGCTGGTGGTTGCACATACTAGGAAATGTTACTGAAGGCTTGCTTGTGGAAACGTTTCATTTTAGGTGCATGTATAAGCAGTTAAGGGCAAGAAATCACTTCTGCTTGCATTATTCTATTTGTGATTATACTGCCTGAGTGAGATAAAGGTTTTCACTAGGTGACTACTGACAGCATTGACCTACCATATTTTTTGTGAATTTCTCCTGGCTTTGTCAGTCATGTGTGGAATTTAGGTGGGAGGAAGGCTCAGTAATATCTAAGTGTTATACCATTTGACTGAATGACTCAGATCTTCTCCTTACTGATGATAATGAGTCTGTGTTACATAACAGCTGCATAATGTAATATAATGAATGCCTACTCAACAGGTTATGTGCCACAATTATCACCTGTGTCTCAGCATTCATACCTCTGCGGTAATGAAAGGAAGGTCATTATCACATTAGCAATACGTGCAGTTACAATATAGCAGTGAGTCATTATCACTTTTCTGGGAAAAGTCTCAGCTGCTGTCAGTGTTATTCACATAAGTAGAAGTCGTTATCACTTTGATGAATGCACAAGCCAGGTTGTGTTTTTCTCTGCTTGGAGTCATTGCAAGCAACCCCCCTCATTCTTCAACTGCCTTACTTTGCTTTTTCTCTTTACATCTGCCTTTTCTGTGCCCCTTGTCAGTGTCTACCCATGTAGTATTTCAGCTAAGGTAAGGTAAGAATGTACTTTCTGATGGTGTGTGCATCAGTTGGCAGCACACATAGACACCATGACTGTTAGGATCATCCTGGATGGCAGTGTGGAACTTGGAGACTCTTTAGCTCAGTCCCACTGGGCTGCTTTCCAGGATATGCATGGTTTCATGTGTGCCACCATGATGCCTTCAGTCCCTCTCCAAAAGGCCACCTGCAAAAAGAAAAAGAGTCTAGGTATGTCTTTCTCCAATGCAATGTGGCCTTTCACTCTCCCTCCACTCTGGCACAGTACATGTATGTAGGTCAGGGCAGTAGTTAGTAAATTACTTTCTCCTTGATCATGTAGGTCCATTGCTGAATGGGCAAATGTAAAGAGAAATGGCAGAGGTAAGACAGACTGCTGTCACTGAAGGAGGTTGTGAGACAGTAGTGGTATCAGCAGTCTGAGTGGGCAGCCAGCACAGGATGGTCTAACCAGGTAATGCATTATGATATACATACATATGTACTCTTCCAATAGATCTGTCAAACAGTAGTAATCCTGTGCAGGTCCGTCCACCTTCTGACACTGACATGGCTTCACTAGCAGGAGAACGACAAGTGAGAGTGTGGGTATGTGGCCATTCCTACATTCATTTGGCTGCCAGCCATGCCTCCAAAACTGACATACAATCTAATATGTCGGTGACCATCCTGCAATACTTCTTTTTTAGTCTGCTTTTATCAGGCATGTGTAAAGTTTAGATGACAGGGAGGGCTTACTAATACAGAACTTGATCCCTTAGGTCTATTGCTGAATGGACACATGAGCTTCCCCACTTCCAATGTGAAGGTATACTGGATTGCAAGAAGAGGTATGCATTGGAGCGGAGTACTGCAGTTGTTGGAAGGGAAGTGTTCTACCTACCCTGAGCCAGACATTCTTGTGCTGCACATTGGAGGGAATGATGTCATCAGTCAACCACTTGGAAGGCTACAGTTTCAAATCACAGCAATTTTGGACACCTGAAGTCTTGGTGGCCACGTTGTCATTTTGTGTGGTCTGATATAATTCCTCAGCAGATATGGAAAACAGCAAACTGTCAACGGGCAACTCACAAGGCCAGACTTTTACAGAATGGGTTCATGCATGGCTTAATGCACAGGGTCAGTGGATTTACAATCTGCCATGAAAGTATCACCATGGAAGATGTTCACCTATTCAGAAGGGATGACATTCACCTAACTGAGGAGGGCATTGCGTTGTTCTTGACCGACCTCCACAATGGTGTGAGGAAAGCTATGCAGGACTGGTAACATGCAGCTTGTGAGAAGAATGGAAAACACCCATGACCAAGTAGGACCAATATAGTAAGTAAAAGTCTATTATGAAATGTGTTGTGTAAAATATATTTATCTGAGTTTGACAATTAACTGTGGTAAGGAGCTGGTGAGGGTGCTGAGAAAGAACAACTGTTTCAGGAGAGTGCTACCACATACAATCTAATATGTCGGTGACCATCCTGCAATACTTCTTTTTTAGTCTGCTTTTATCAGGCATGTGTAAAGTTTAGATGACAGGGAGGGCTTACTAATACAGAACTTGATCCCTTAGGTCTATTTCTGAATGGACACATGTAAAGAGAAAAGGCATAGGTAAGGCAGACTGCTGACACTGAAGGAGGTTGTGAGACTGCAATGGTATCAGCTGTCTGAGTGGGTAGCCAGCACAGCTATCGGACAGATGAGATAGCCTTGCCTGCCACTGAAGTACCATGCCTGTCCTGGGTTCATTAGTGGAGTGGCAGTCCTTACCTTGCTTTTTCTCTTTACATGTGCCTATTCAGCAGTATGTTGGCTACACCAAGAATGTGTATATTTACAATCATATGTGTTTACATGGTAAAACAACTGCTTCTGAATGCTGTATACATTAAAAGATTTCAGTTTTGTTAGGGCTCAGATTATGGAAATTATGATTTTTTTTCATATTTTGCTAAATAACTTTGCAAGGGAGCATGTCAGTGTGCCAAGTAATACCGCATTTTGAAGACAGTATTGATAGTTCCAACATGGTAAAAGAATGGTGCCTGTATGTTGTACACATGTGCAGATATCAAAGTTTGTTTCAGGCTTAGGTTATGGAAATTATGATTTTTTTTCATATTTTGGTAAATAAGTTTGCAAGGGAGCATCTGACTGTGCCAAGTAACACCTCATTTTGAAGACAGTATTGCTGGTTCTAATATGGTAAAAGAAGTGTGCCTGTATGTTGTACACATGTGCAATTATCAAAGTTTGTTTTGGACTTAGGTTATGGAAATTATGATTTGTTTCATATTTTGCTAAATAACTTTGCAAGGGAGCATGTCGGTGTGCCAAGTAATACCCCATTTTGAAGACAGTGTTATTCCTTACAACATGGTAAAAGAACTGTGCATGTGCTCTGTACACATGTACAGATATCACAGTTTGTTTAGTCTTGTACGATTATGAAAATTATACATTTACAATACTTCTCATTATTATGCCCATATCTTTGCAAGGGAGCATGGTGATCACACAAATGATGCATTATTTTGAAGCAGACATTCAGATGCACAACTTGTACAATGATATGTAGGATCTGTCTGTTACAGGTGAAGAGATATTATGCTTTATTTATCAGTTATGAGAAATAATATATTAATCATATTTCTGTGAATATCTCAAGAAAGGAGCATCACACCATAATGGTTAAGGTATCATTTTAAAGCTGACATTCATACTAACAAATTAAATTAAAATTGTATGGGTCTGCATGGTATATTGACCAAGATATTGTGCTTTGCTTTTCCAAAAAGGTAAAAATATGCATCAACATTCCTTGTCAAATATTTAATAATGACTTTGATATGCACTATCAAAATTTACACTGTTGGAAAGGTCAGTGTCTGCTGAACAACATTCACGTTTACATTTTTAGTCCAGCTCTTATAGTTAAAGAGTTATGAACATTTGTTTTCTGTATGATATTAGAAATGGATTTTCTGAAAATGAGCTCAGGCTGCACTGTTGTTCCTATGGTGGAATTAAAGGAGTACAACAGGTTTCTCTAATTTATTCCTCAACTTCACGGCCCTTTTCCTCCCTATTTACATTGTCATCTGTAAAGCAACAACAATAAAGCATTTACAATTTTTATAATTCCCCTTACTTCTGTAACAGAAGCCTACCTTCTCATACTGTGATGGTTTCACTTACAAAATGATTCCCTCACATTTGAACAAAGCTTGCTGGAGTCACCCAATTACTGACATCATCAAGGCCAGGCAGTGCAGGTACTTTTTTTTTTTTTTAATCAGTTCCCTCCCCCAAAGTGACATCACCACAGCCGTCATCTGATTCTAACTAAAATTCTGTGATGCCTTGTCCTTGCCTGAGTGCTGTTCATTTTATTCAGTAGTAGTGTAGTAACAACGATGTTTGGAAACACAGAAATTTGGTATGCATACTTGTACATTCTGCACGGCAAATGATGCTTAGGTGGTGTATCGCTTACATACTTCTCTGTTGTATTTGCACCAGATACTGCTAGTGTGCAGTGCGGGAATAGAAAGATTAAAACATTACCCTGCTATCAGAGGTAGCAGTGCAACATATTCATAGTGGCTTAACATAAGAGTAGCTCTAAGCAAGCACCATGGGAAACCTGAACAAGCACCTAGAATTATTCAGTGCAGCTTCCACACCTCAAGTCTGAAAATGAATTCAGATACTCACATGAACAGGAATAGCTGTATGTCATGTACATGTATTCCTTTACAGTTTGCACTGACTCAGAACATATATGTGTTTACATTGATATATATGACATTGCGAAAAAAGCTTCATGGTTCTCTATGGACTCTTTGACAATATTTTTGCCAGAACATGGACTGGATAATGTTAGGAGTGCTCATTGTTTATTGATGATACTGATCAGAGATTCATTGATCTTCTTTGAATTTCCACTTTCTTTGAACAACTTAAGTGCTTAAAGTACATAGTTTGATTATGACAGGAGTCCAATATATTATGTTTGTCTGTTTTCATATAACTGTGTGCGCAAGGCAGGATTGGTGAATAGTGACAAGTTTCTGGGGCATGAACTGCAACTGGCAGATATGTGTGGCCCACCGCTGTATTCAGACATGGCCTAAGTGTGTTAGCATGCCCAGTATGACCTTTCAGTATATTGTTGACTGACATTTGCTTCATTTATTTAAGTGTGTGAGCATGGCCAGTATGACCTTTCAGTATGTTGCTGACTGAAATTTGCTATATTTGTTGAAGTGTGTGAGCATGCCCAGTATGGACATATATACTATATGTGTGTGAAAAATCAAGTGGGTTTTTACTTCAGGCTCACCTTTGTATTGTACATCGACAGGAAGCACGCTGTTCCTGCAGGGCTTCCATGAGTCGCTTTGCATAGACTTATCAACATTTCTACATACAGGGGGGAAGGACAGCTGTTATTTGTACTTTTCTACCCAGGGCACACACCTGATTGTTACTGTGGGTGTACATAGGATGAGGGGTACACCTGTCACTTATACACATTTTCTAGGCCTGCATTGCTATGTCAGGTACTCCATTTCAGTCTGTACTGTTGCCTATCGTATTGGCCTGAGGCATACTACTGTACTACAGAACTTAGCTTCCCATTTCACATATATTAGTTTGTGACTTCATAGCCTACCCAACTCACATAACACTGCCTGGCCTGCTGTTTTCTGTCTGCATAGGCCTGGGGAGAAGTTCAGAGGGCATGATACAGCATTTGTTTGTGTTTGCGTTAGTCTACGATTGCCCTGCTGTGTCTGTGCCAGTGAAATACTGTCATGGCTTAGTGGTTCAGTACTGTGACTATAGTGCACAGTATTCTGGGTTCGAGCCCTGTCACTGCTTTTTATTTTCCTTCTGGGCAGACCTGACTGATTAAGGAACAGTTAAGCAGGTGTGAGCATGTTTACCCGGCTTTGCTCGACTTTGCCCAACATTGCTCAACGTTGCCCAAAGTTGCGCTGGTTTGCGTGGCACGCAGCTCCATGCAATTGTGCTTAAATATGCTAAATAGTGGTAAAATATGCTTAGCACTGCTTTATATTGCTTAAAATAGGGCAATCATGCCTCAGGTGGTGCTGCAGGGCTGCTTATGTCGGATGCACATGGTACACTCCCTATACATGTTTGATAACATGTAGTGTCAAGTTAGGCATCCCTTTTATTGTATGTGCGAGTCAGAGAGAGGTGTCATTTTCAGGGTTCCTACTGAGTCAGTGTATGTGCTATGCGTTGCCTCTTTGCCAAGGCCAGGGCATACTGGGCATGCCTCCTTCTGCCTACTGGGGCAGGCTCAGGTTGTTCCTCCTCCGAGTCACGCTGTGCCTGTGCAGGCCTTGGTAATGGTGGGGGGCTGTTTGGCTCTGCCCCATGCTGTTCCTGCTGCAGCTGTTTTCGCAGGATCATATTGTGTAGCATGGCACATACCATAACAATTTGGGTACATGTAGTTGGTGAGTACTGCAAGGCTCCACCAGATTCATAGATTCATAGATTCATAGATTAGTACTAGGCTGACTGCCCTTGCGAGCCATTTTAAGCCTAGCCAATTATCCCCTGTGAGACTCAAACCCTGTACCTTGTGTTTGTAAGGCAAACACCTTAACCATTAGGCCATCCTCCCAACCTCACAAGGATGTGTCCAAGCACCAGAACCATGACTTGAGCATCGCAAACACATTCTCAATAATGTTTCTTGTTTGTGCGTGTGCCTCATTATGGAGTCCTTGTTCGGGTGTGTGTGCATTTCTGATAGGTGTCATCAGCCATGGCTCCAGTGCGTATCCAGCATCCCCCACTAGGTGACCATCAGGGATGTCCCCAATCTCTGGTACAGCTGCGTCAGATGCCAGATGTGTGAATCGTGATAGCTTCCAGGGCAGCCAGCACACACATTCATTATTATGCCATGGGCATCGCACATGACCTGGCAGTTGATGGAGGGGAAGCCCTTACGGTTGATGTAGACTCTACCCCGCTCACCAGGTGGTGCTTTGATGTGTATGTGCGTGCAGTCTATTGCACCCACCACCTCAGGGTATTCTGCTATTTGGTGGAAAAGATGCATTTACTGGCCAATGCCTCACTGGAATTGGGGAAATATACATGCTCACCGACATGTGCTGACATGGCATCCAGAAACTGGTGCAGTATCCTGGATGCTGATGCCTGTGAAACCCCCATCATATCACCAGTTGGTCTCTGGAAGGTACCTGTAGCTAGTATTCATAGGCCAACACATAACTTGGTATCCACTGGGATGGGTTCCCCTCTGTTGGTTCTGTGTGTGAGGCATGGCTGGCACAGCTCAACAATTTGCTGCAGGAGGTCTCTGTTCATTCTATAGTGCTCCACTATCTCCAGCTCATGTAGCCCCTGGTAGGTTACCCTGGGCCTGTACACTCTTCTCTGTCTCCTCACTGTGGGTTACTCAGCAGCATTCACAACATCACCACCCTCAGCACCTTGCACATGTTCGTTTATGATAGCTATAGTAGCCCCTAACATTTTTTCAGCCTTAAGCTTTTTAAGTTTTCACTCTTTGCATACTGCAGTGTTCAGAGTTCTTGTGAAAAAACAGGGTAGACTGCTGTTAGCAGAGTTTAAAGTGCTGGGTTGGGCTGGGCTAGTCTACTGCCTGTGTAATTGGCTGATTCTGATATATTTCACCTGGCAGCTCTGCTAGTTCTCCTTAGTTAACTTCCTACTACTTCTTTTCCTTCCTTTTTCCCTTTCTGTTTCCACAAGGGGCAGCGGCGGGCAAACAAGCGCACACCAGCACACATGCACACACGTGCACACATGCATGCACACACTGTGTGCCCATTTGCAAGTAATTTCAGATATATCCACGGTGTACACCTTTGGTTTCTTGCTTTCAGCTAGTAGCACTGTACACACGCCTCTTGCAATCCTGAGCAACTCAGGGCAAACACAAGCCACTGTGCTCCAATCACCTTACAGTCTTTCAGACATACCCCCTCATGATGTCACCTATCTTCTACTCTACTACTACCCTACTCCTACACTTACACTGTAGGGACATGGCTTATATGCCGGGAAAAATTGGGATTCACTATCCTTATCCTCATTTGCATAGGATTGCCTACTAATGTTTGGTTACATCTCTCACACTGAGCTTTTCCCCCCTTAGCAACCACTACTCAGTGGCCATGTTGTTTTCAGCCTGCCATTCACCTGCATGGTAGAACAAGATTTTTTGTAAAAATGCACACGTGTTGCTATTTTTCACTTATTTTCATTTTATTTAAAGCGCAGCATGTTTGCGCGCCGCTGCGCTACTCTTAAACATCGGCGATCAACATTTGCAAATGCCAATGGCCTTATATTTGGCCATTGGCATGCTTCCTCAACTAGATGCATCCTTTATTTGGAGCTGTCATAGCTCCGTTTAGCTATTTGCAGAATGATACTCCACTACCAATGGAGTACATTTCTGCAGATAACACTACTCTTACATGGACAGGTTAGTGTTTCCTGGATCGCAAATTTACCTCATTTGCATAGCTTTCAGCAGCAAATGAGGTAATTTGCATACCATAACACTGTCCGTGCAAGAGTAGCTTTAGAAGCTCTCATGCACGCCCCTGCCGGCTATTGCTGAATCGCTCGGCAGACATATTGCCTGTCTGCCATTTAACACTGTTCTTACACTCCGTGCAAGCCTTCATAAATCCGGCCCATTGTTTTCTTCAGCATTTTTCTTTTGATATTATGGTCTTGGGATTATAGTTTTCAAGACTGTTATAGTAAACATATATATATATATATATATATATATATATATATATATATATATATATATGTACACATACACATATATAATATATCTATATATGTGTAAATTAAGTTTGAAAAACAGCCTTCAGGTGCTAGGGTTATTCTAGTACAATAACTCCTGCGAATAAGGATTGAAAGTTTTGCCTCCTTTACAACTGATAAATTTTCCTTAAATGTTTCTACATTTTCCATTACCTTTGCACTGTAGGACACTCTATTGCAAATTCTTTTTTAATAGTTTGAGATATATATATATATATATATATATATATATATATATATATATATATATATATATATATACACACACACACTCCTTAGGGAAGTTTTGTTCAGTGTGAACTGAAGTTTATATTATTGAATTTAAGAGTGATAGATTTTGGATACATTTTTAAATTTAGTAAAGCCCATAGTAATATATCCTTCAAAGCTTTATATCCTAAAACTGCTTTACCTTGATAATAGTTTCAATAAAGTGAGAACAGATTTAATTTTATGCATCTATCATGAGAATTTAAATATTGTACAGCTGAAATGTATTTTGCAAATCTTCTATGGACAGATTCCAATTTCTGAAGTTGACCTCTGGTATAAATACCAAAAGAACACGTGTACTCTAATATAGGTCTTAAATAAGTTGTACAAAGCTTAACCATATTTCACTTATCTCTCAAAAAAATGTAACTTCATCATAAGTGCCACATATCATCTCAAAGTCTTGCTTCTGCTGTTATTTACATGCTCATCAAATAAGAAGTTACTTATTACTATGATCCTGAGTTTTTTTTAAATTCATATACTTCAAGAAATCACCAATCAAGTTCTAAGAATTTCTTTTGTTTATAAGCTGTGCAATTTAAAAGGACTTTCTTACAATAGACCCGTTTGTCAAAGGTTAGGTCACTGTGCATATAAGTTCCCAAAGCATGAACAACCGAGTCAGCTCTTAAGGGCATACGGTGAATGTGGTAGCTCCCTGGGGTAGATGACTTCCCAAAGGATACAATAATACAATAATGTGTTTTTGTCATTTAGTTTCAGACCATGGTCGTGACCATTTGAGACAAACCTATCTGCAGGATCGCAAAGTCTTTTGGGGATTGAATGACTGCTTCTAGCTTGTAGTCATCTGCAGACTTAGTAAGCCAGAGTCCTTTGGTGTTTGTATTTACTTCAGAAAAGTAGCTGCTAAATAGGAGAGGTGTCAACATAGAACATTGGGGGACAACACTGGTGACTGGTCTCTTTATACATTAGCTTTTCCTATTTTGATTATCTGCATTCTATTTGTCAGCCAATTGGCAATCTAGTGGGTGACATACAGGTTTATTCCCAGGTTATTTACCTTTTCTACTATACATGATTAGGGAATTGTGTCAAAAACTTTGACCAGGTTTAGGTATGTGATATGTGATGCTTTGTCTTCATCCATTGCTTTATTGACCTTTTCAAAAAAATCCACCGGGTTGAGTAAGTATGACCTGCCCTTGATGAATCCAAATTGAGATGGGTCTTGTGTCTGGAGGTTCCCTATATTCTGAAGGAGTATTTCCATGATAAGTCTTTCAATGGCTTTGCATATGAGGCTGGTCAGACTTATGGGACTACCATTGCCTTGAGTCTGTGGGAGGTCCTCCCTTATTCAGAGGAATGATTGTAGCTGTTCTTCATTCAATTATAATTTACTGTAAATTTATTTAATTTGTGTCATTTTTGTCACAGCAACAAGTCCAAATCTGCAACCATCTACATACATGTTACCCCAACATTATTTATTTGTAAGTCTAGTATCAAATGTGTTATTAATGCACTATTTTTTGAGAGGTGAGGCAGTGTATCAGATGCTTTAGCTAGATCCAAATACAGAACACCTCTAATGAGAACCATGTCCATGGTAAGACTAAATTGATCATTGAATTCAACTAGATTGTATGTTGACCTGTGTCAGTGAAATCAGAGCAATTATCTTATTCATTTAATAGCTGAATTAAGCATATTTCAAATAATTTGTCTAGCAATAATGTCAGACCAGTAGGTCTGTATATTTGAATTTCAAGTTTATTACATTTTTTTAAAAACCTGGAATGATAGAATTGTTCCATGATTCAGGAACTACAGACAGTCCCTTAAAGTCAGAAGCTATTATTTCCAGATAATTATTTTATGAAATTAGATATGAGGACATTGTTTCATGGAATAATTGTAGGGCAACAGTATCATGCTTATTTTGTCTTAGATGCCTATTTTTAAAATACCCAGGAAATATTAAATCAAAAAAGTCCCATACATCTGTAATACATAGTAAGGTTAGATTGTCCATACTCCTAAAAGTATTCAGTTCATATTTGTTACCTAAACTATGTGCATTATAAAAATATGTTTTTACATTTTGTCTTCTATTTCCTGAGAATTTTTCCCCTGCGTGCATGTTTGTTCTAAAACATTTTAAAGATATTTTGATTTTACTATTGACAAATTCTGCCCCATAACATTTAAAATTAAAAGTATCATTTGCAAACATTCTTTCATCCATTAGAAAATATTTCTAATATATAATAAAACTTATTAAATAAATTGTACTGATTTGCCTTAACGAGGTATTGAATGAAAAGTCTTTGCTAAATATGTAGTCATTTCATCTTTGGAAGGGGAATTATTTCACTGAAAACTATTTCATCCTTATTTGATTACAATATTTCCAGTATAATCAATAACAATTGTACATATGGTTTATGGGGCGTAATTGAAATGTGTTCTACAATGAATTACTAAATGCTGATATTTGTAATTGCCTTTTAATGGTCTCATAATTAATTCTGGAATGTTTAATGATTTCAGATGAAATAATGAAGAAATAGTCACCTCTGTTTTATATAGTCATATAGGAATGGAGGACCTCCCCATGTAAATCATGCAGATGGGGTTTGCCCTCTAGAGGAAAACTTAAAAAAAAGATGTTATCTCTGTTCAGAATTTCATTTGAGCAGTACAGTCAGTGTTCTTTTTAATGGTTTGTGATTGATGGAACTGCTCTCAATGCAAGTTCCATCGATCACTAGCTCTTTAACCCATCTCCAATATTTAAGAATCTCTATTACATATGTTCAGCCTTTCAGTGACTTCACGAATACTTCCTCCTTTATTTAGTTATACTTTAGTTATTTTCATATCAAAAATGACCAGTTCATCATAAAATAGGACTTTAGACTCAAATTAATATTATATCCAGTCACAAAAGTATTTGGAAAATTAATTTATAACCATCTTTTCAATCTGTTCAACTAATACTTCATTTTAAATGATAACCAGCATGGATTCATAGCAGGACATAGTATACTTGCTGCCATGTATGTGGTGACTAAAGAAATATACTTCAATTGGAAAAGATTGCCTTACATGAAATATGGTAATTGGTCTCAAAAATCCATTCAAAAGCACACTTCTGAAAAAGTGAAATATTCTTAGGATTCAAAACAAATGCATTGATCTGATTTTAGGACTTCCTTAATCAAAGAAACTTCTTGGGCCATGGTTGAAAAAAAAAAGTCCAGCCTACCTATCCATATACGAGCGATAAAATAAATGCATATTTGATTATGTGCTAGGTGCACCTTCTCATCCTTTGTCTAAGTACAAAGCAGTTGAGATTTTAACTCCAATACCATTTCCCAGTACAAAAATCCAGAGTATCTGCTTTGCATAGGGATTTTTTTCGACAGCTGTGTGGTATACCTGGGTAAAATTTAATGATATATAATGGAATTGCTTCATTCTTTCATTTAGGTCTGTCTCGCTCAATGATTTATTTACAATGCAGCCAACAATGTTTCTACAATGGGTTTGTCACAGAACAATTCCCCACTGCCATATTGTTAAATATATGTACCCACTGTGGAAAAATTGACTAAAATAAATTATTTCCCAGACCTTCTGAATTACATCGTAGTGAAACATTAGGACCAAAAGTACTATAACCTGTACAAAAAGAATAAATCCTGAAGAATAATCCAGAAATTGAGGAAAATACACACATAAGATTCTTACCCATCTTCTATTGGCAAGTCTTTTGCTGCTTCCTGCCAGGATAATATCACTTCATTCATATCTCAAGCAAAAATGGATTATTACATGTAGAACATTTAGAGGTAATGGCTACCTAAATCTGGAACATGAATGTGTAGATCTTGATGGCTAGGGACTGATGAAATGGTGGTGTCAAAAATATCATCAAATCAGATGTCATGCATCTGTATAAGAAGCAAATGAAAACATGAATGACTGCTTCGTAATCCATGATATAACAATGGCAATACATAATTTTAGTTTAAATGCAGAGAATGATTTGCAGTATAATGCTAGAATTTGTTTTTCTTGGCATGTTGTTAAATATTTCAGTGCTACTGTCATTTACGTAAAATAAATTTATTCAGCACCAGTGTTACTGGCAAGGACAAACAGGTCTTTATGCAGCCTAATAAAATGACTGAGAGTTATGCAGACCTTTGCCACAACATACCTTTGCCATTGTTCAGTAGAAAGAATGTTCTGCAAAATATAATGCAAGCCAATTGCTTAGAGGATGAAAATAAACTCATGCAAAGAACATAGTACAGCCTATTGTCTCAAAGCATTCCATTGTTCTGATTCAAAGTATTACACTGTACAAGGTGGTGTTTGCCTTTTCTAGAACTGATATTTCTGTGCAGCCATATCATTCCAGTTATGAAAAAAGTAATTTAATAAGGTTTGCACAACCCTTTTCTGTCTTCTGCATTCCCAGATTCTGTGTTATGATATTAAACATATTTTTAATGAAAAATATTCACTGGAAATGAACTATCATCAAAGGAGAAACTTTTCATATTTACTTTTGATATTAAACTTCCATATAGATGAAATACAGGAAATAAAACTCACAAAATAATAGAAATAAAAAGTAGAGTGTGAAATCTGAATGTACTGTACATGGCAGCATATCCTAAAAATAAGAATTTCAGAAAATGTGCCTATGAGCATGGAGTTGTTCCAATGAGAAATGGAGGTTAAATTCATTTCAGTGTTTGTGTAGGTTCACATTCCAGTAGCAAGATTGTCCAAACAAGCCTGTCTTCATATGACATTGTTTAATAATCTATTATTCACTGCATGCTTTCTGTTCGTATTCCAATATATTTTGAAAACATAAATGTTCTTATAGGTCAATTACTCTGACAAATACAATGTCAATATGCTTTGTTTTTAATGATCCTAATCACTGCTGAATGTGAGGAACATCTAAATCAGTGAAGGACACCAGTACTGGGAAAATTAAAAAAAAAAAAAAAAACAGGCAGCTTGTGAATATGGTTGTAAGTTCCTAATGTGAGTAGAGCTTCATATATCAGTAGATTACCAGTTAGATAAAAATACATTTTATTGTAGAACACAGATGAAAATGGTACAATAAAGTGCAAGAAAAGATTATTGATTATTCACTTTTTATAGCAACTCTGAGAGCAGTCATTCAACTTTCCCTTCTGTTTTTTATGTCAGCTTTCTTGCCATTTATGCTAGTGAAAAAGAAAACATAATCACCTACATCCTTCACAAATCCTTTCTATGGACATCTCCAAGAATGCATGGATCATGCAATCCCAAATAAATCCAAGTCCCTCTCCACCAAAGGCAAGCGTCCTGTCTGGTGGACCTCAGCCATTAACAAATTGTATAACAAAAGAAGGAAGCTACTGCATGACAGAGCAAAATCCCGTAAAGGGAAGACATCTCTGATCAACATTAGCAGAAAACTACGTTCTCTCATAAAAACATCCAAGACCAACTTTGAGAGAAAAATCGCTAAGGACACTAAAGATAACCACAAAGCCTTCTTCAGCTATGTTAGAAACCTGGGCGGAAACCCTCAGATATGCTCAGAGTTAGTTCATAACAGCAAAAAATACACTGAACCCACAGATATTGCCAACATTCTGGCTGACAGGTTCAGTGCAAATTTCTCCTCTCCCTCACCCCCAAAAGAAGAAATACTTATCCCAGCTGATTGTAATCTCCCTGTCATCTCAGATGTCCAAGTGAGAACCGCCCTCAACAAAGCTAAAAACACAGCATGAATGGGACCTGACGGTATCCTGGGTTGCGTGCTACGTGAACTCCAAGAGGAGCTAAACCCGCACATAAAAATGCTATTTAACCTTAGCCTTACTACAGGATATGTACCTGAACACTGGCGTACAGCAACAGTGGTCCCACTCCACAAAGGGGGTACCTCTACAGACCCTGGGAACTACCGCCCCATAAGCTTAACCAGCCTGGTCTGCAAAGGTATGGAAAGAATCATTATGGAACTCATAAACAGAGACATAGGGGACCTACAGACACTTGACCCCACCCAGTTCGGCTTTGTAAAGGGCAGATCCTGCCTTTTGAACCTGGTTGACTTTTTCGAAACAGTCATTAGAGCCATTGATGAGGGCAAAGCAGTCCATATAGCCTACCTGGACTTGGCTAAGGCCTTCAACACAATACCCCACTCAGGCATCATAGATAAGCTCAACAGCTTAAACGTAAACCCTTATGTCACTAGATGGGTTGCAAACTGGCTAAAGGACAGAACCCATAAAGTTAAAATCGCTGGAGCAATGTCAGACTCAAAGCCAGTCACAAGTGGTGTCCCACAGGGATCTGTCCTGGGACCCCTCTTGCTCGGCATTTATTTCTCAGATGTTAAAGCAAACATGGGAGGGTTGTGGCTGACAAAGTTCGCAGATGACTGCAAACTAGGCGCCATAGTCGATACACCAGCGGACACATACATCCTACAAAAAGGCCTCACAGAAACGGACAACTGGTGCTGGAGTCACGGCCTTAAACTAAATGCCAAAAAATGTATAGTCATCCCCTTTGGGAAAAACAAAGTACCCACAAATTATCACATAGACAGCAACCCACTGAGTACGGAAAAAGTAATCAGAGACCTAGGGACCCAAGTCGACAGTGACCTCTCATCTGACACCCATATTGCCAAAGTGGTTAGAAAAACATTCTACCTTGCACACCTCATCATGAAGGGATTCTCATCCAGATCCAAGGATGTCATTGTACCCCTATACTCCTCCCTCATAAGACCCATGATTGAGTACAATGCCCCATTTGGTATGTACCTCACCCGGCATTTGCAACAGCTGGAGAGACCACAAAAGTACCTCACCAAGAAGATCAAGGGTCTCCAACATATGTCTTATTCTGCCAGACTAAAGAAACTCCAGCTCTATTCAGTAGCATACCGCCTGCTCAGAGGTGATCCCTGCCTGACGTACAAGGCCATGTCCAATCAGGATCTGATGGACATGCTTCACCTCAAAAAATCCAAATCCATCAGGACCACGAGAGCTAAAGACTTAAACCTCGGCACAAGTATGAATAGGACATGCTGGAGGGATAGATTCATAACCCACAGGCTTCCCATGCTTTGGAACAAGATCCCAGTTCATGTTAGGCAGAGCCCCTCACTGACTCTCTTCAAGAGAAATCTTGATGATTGGATGGGAGATCGTAAGTTTACCCCAGGGGTCACATCTGTGTCACTGCTAGACAGAGGCACAGTAAACTAATTCTATTATATAAGGGGACCTTCATTGTGTCACTACTAGACAGAGGCACATTATTCTAAATCTATTCTGTGCATTTTTGTACCATTTCATGGTGTGGCGAAAGCCACATCACTATGGCTAGGCTTACAAATGCCCCAGGGCAGATAGCCTAGTACTAACTATGAAACTATGAAACATACAAAATCACTTAATTGCAACAAGCAGTGAAAATATGATGTATTTACCACTGCAGCTCATAAATTACAATGTTGGTGACTGAAAAGACAACACAGTCTCCTTTAATACTGGGAAGATCACAAGGACATGGATTCTATTCCAACTCCAGCTGCTTGGACTCATGCCCCAGTACTGACGCTGTAAGTATAGTATAAGGAGGAGTACTGGAGGACTGATACTGTAATATACTATAAGGAGGCTACTGCACAACTGAGATGCCATTATTCGGGTAAGATGAGAATCAGAGTCTCATCTGTCTACTCTGGTAATAGCTCAGGTGGGTATAAGAGATCCTATCATATTATCAGTAAAGGTGTTTTTTTGGTTAAATACAAACTCACAAACTAAAACTCAAACATTGCCTTATATAATATACGTTTAACATAAAGTTCTCATGGAAAAAAAGCATACAATAAACCAGACTAAAATTTATACAGTATTTCCCTCAGTTCATATTATAATCATCACTATATTTTTCACAGACCCTTTTTAGGTTCCATACCTTATTAAACAATGCATTTTCACATTTATTGGTTCACCATTCCATATCTTTTCAATTTGCTCCTGTTCATCTTCTTTCACCCAGTCATACAATCCACGCATAATATTCATTAAGGTAGCCTTTCTTAAACTATCCAGTGTCATTTTGTCGCCAATTAAGTTACGAAGGCCCAATTTTCTCTTTTATTCAAAAATATATATATTTTTCATTCATTCCCCCTTTCACTTTTGTCAAACATATCTATTCCTTTCACAGTTTGTCATTCCTTTGAGCTTTTATCAGCAGCATTCCATATTTTATTTTTATACATAGTCTTCTAATGGATTACTATATTTTACTTATTTGCACTTAGGCCCTTCCAACATTCCACTGGCAAAGTTTCCCAATCTGTTCATTCATTACAGTTCTGAATGATTCTGTCATACCATTTCCATTTAGCAGCAATATTGTACTATAATACTTCTCTCCAACAAGTAATTCTATTAGAATAAAAGTCACATCACACCAACCAGTTTCCTGAAATTCCTCATGTTTAATTGTTCAAGTTCTTATTACAGAAAATCATATTTTTGCTTCAGCAGCTCCCAATATATTTTTCTGAATTCATCATTATTTTTAACATACAATGTAACTGAATAGAAACTAGACATTCAAAGGTGCTGCTCTTGCTCAATCCCATTATCTTTATATAACTCTTTTAATAAGAATGAGTCTACATCTCCATACTGTTGCAGATAATGTCATAAAATTAAATTTCAACTGCTCAGAAATTAAATGAAGTCTATGATAATAGTTTTCTCAAGAAATTATTCCTAGATAATTCCCTTTTTTCCAAATCTCTCTGATATAGTTTTCAAAAGTTTAGGATTTGTTTCCACATTTCACCATACTAAATTCATAAAACTGTTAAAAACCTGGAAACAAGCAAACAAACTGGTACAACAAGAGGTCCTGGTCAAAGCAAAGCCCAAAGCACAAAGTAATATTCCTTAACGCAAATTTATTGTGGAAAGACAACAAGCGTTTTCGCTACTCCAAAAGAGAGAAGCTTCATCAGAGAAGTACAAAAAGGGCGCCAAAACCTTTTTGAACCTAAGTAGCAGTTAGTACATTACATCACTTCCTTTCAATAAAATAAGACAATACACTTAAAAGGGCAATACCAAGTGAAAGAAACAAAAATACATGGTAAAGTAACTCATCAGTTAACAGTAACACAGTTTATATACATAGAAAATGTTTGAAAGTAAAATTAGATGAAGAGGTTTTTAGTAGATGTAAAAACAATATTAATGAAAGTTGCCTAAGCAACTCAAATCCAGTGGATAATTAGATCAAGAGAATAAATAGTAAAACCATAATTTTTTTAAAAATATAAAAGTAACTATTTGTTGTTTTGTAATAAGGTTAAAATAAGTCAGCCCAACTAGTAAATAAGGGCAAACAAGAGCTGAAAAAGTGTTCTCAATATAAGCATCATCTCAGAAATGCCTTGAGTTTAAGAACAGGTGCAATATTGCAATTCTCATTTAAACCCGGGTTATTAAAGGCATCAAGTTTCAACTGCCATTCCAATTCACGGTTTTCAAGAACCAGTGAAGTAGGGCCACCTCTAATGGATACTGGTACATGATCAATGCCCATAAATGTGAAACTGTGCCCTGGGTTACATGTAACGTGCTTAGCTAATGCGTTTTCAGTTTTACCTTTTTGATGGCGTAGCAATGTTGGTAAACACGCTCCTTAAATTTTCTGTCGGTTTTTCCGACATAGAACGCAGGGCAACACACCCAGAAAGCAATGTACACTATAGACTTTGTTTCACAGTTAATTTTAAATTTGATATCAAATTTTCTACCCCTAATAGAAAAGGTGGAACCAACACGAATTACATTACACCAGTTGCACATTCCACAAGAAAAAGTCCCTTTAAGTCTATTATAGGGATAAGGATGTGAATAAGTATTCCTCTGTAACAGTTCCTTTATGTTCTTTCCCCTTTTATAAACAACATAAGGTCTAGTACCTAATTTTTCTAATAAGAGTGGATTACTTTCAATGAAAAAACAATTTTTCTGTATAATCCTCAAAATCTGATTAGAATTACTGTTGAAAGTGGTGATAAAACTCAAAGGGGGGATGGTCAAGCCTTGTACAGTAGTTAACTCAACTGTTGTACTTGGATTACTCATCTCTTCTTCATTAACGACAAGGGCCTGTACAGTTGTTCCTACTCCCTTCTCACAGTTGAGGAGAGGCTTAAAATAGCCATTAGATCTCTTAAGCTCAACCTCACTGAATAGAGTCTCAAACATAACCTGAGGGTAACCTCTATTAATAAATAGTTGTTTCAAGAAGTTACACTCAGAGATGAAATCGGAAAGCTTACTGCACATCCTTACTGCCCTCACCAGTTGACCTTTAACAACAGCTCTTTTTTGTTTGTAAGGGTGAGAGCTAGAATAGTGTAAAAAGGAATTGCAGTAAGTAGCTTTCCTAAAAATGGAAGACTGAAGACTAGAAATAGTTGAATCTTTAGTCAATTTCACGTCAAGATAGTCAATGCTTTCGTTAGAAAAATTATAAGTAAACTTGAGGAAAGGTGTAGTTGTATTTAAAAAGTCCACTAATGACTCTGCTAGTGTGGCCTTACCTTCGAAGAGGATGAAAACATCATCCAAAAATTTCATGTAATAATGGATGTGTTTCATCCAATCTGGGTTGTTGAAAAGGAAGTTTTTCTCCCAGTGTGCCATAAAAAGGTTGGCAACACTGGCACCGCAAGGTGAGCCCATTGCCACACCTTGAGTTTGCAAGTAAATAGAACCATCAAAGGTGAAAAAGTTAGACGTGAGAACTATATCTAATAGTTCAGTGACATTGTCGATCTCAACCTTAGGTGCTTTAAGTTCATTAAGGAGTAAACAAATCCACTCAACCGCTTCTTGGTGAGGGATTAAGGTGTACAAATCGACAACGTCAATAGTGAGAAAGTTGTAATGATTGTTAAAAGGAATACTATTAATATTGGTCAAAAAAGACCAAGAGTCCTTACAAATGCTGGGTACCAGTTTAATGTATTTAGAGAGCAAAAAGTCTACATATTTAGAACATGGATAGGTCATAGAAGATCTTCCATCTATTAACGCTCTCATAGGGGGGTCACTACTATTCTTGTGGACCTTTGGTATTCCAAACATTACCGGTACTTTTGGTGAAACAATATCTATATATTTGTATGTGTCCACATCAATTCTTCCCAAAAGATAAATGTCCCTAAAGTAACCTCTAAGTCTATTTGAGCAACTGTTCATTTCATTCAGTGATGCTGTTCTATAAGCTTGAGAATCAAGAACCTCAAACATTCTTTGAGTGTACTGATCATTTTCAAAAATAACTAACCCACCCCCTTTGTCCGGTTTAATAATTCTCACAGGGGAAGCACATAAGTTGTTAAGAGCTTCAAATTGGACCTTCGTGATGTTAGAAGTATTTTTTGTACTTCTACAAAAAAAGTCCATGTGATGAACATCAAGTTCGCAAATGTTCTCAAACATTCTTAAACCAAGGTGTAAGGGTGGGTTAAAGGTACTCGATAGGGTTAGTGAGTTGTTCAGAACATTCACCTCATTGTTGAAAAGCAGCCTTAAATTGAGTTTTCTGACATAGCATTTTAAATCAATCAACAATTTGGCTACATCAAACTTCTTAGAAGGCACAAATGTATTACCTAGTGCTAACAGTTCGATGAGTTCAGGTTCCAATAACAATGATGTGAAGTTATAAACCTTAAAATCACCTCTACTATTAAAAAGAATATTAGGTGATTGGATATTTTCATCATTGTTACTAGGACTAACTATCTGTTCCAGTTCCTGTTCCTGCCCTTGTTGTGTGTGTTGTTGTGTTTCCCCAAAAAACTGGAATTATCACTAACATTGTAAGTGGAATCGCCAAGGTTTATAGAATTACTAACATGGCCTTCAGGACCATCAGCCTTTTTGGGGTTCCTATTACTACGTCTAAGACCACCTTCCTGTTGAATAGTTACCGCTGTGGAATCAGTAAAATCTGATATAACACCATTTCTATTAGCATCAACTTTGTTGATAGCAAGGTCATCATTTACATTTTGACTATTAACTTTAGACAGTTTAGGGTAGGCCCTATTTTCTTGGTATGCACATCTGTCCCTAAAGAGTTTTTTAGACTTATTGGTCTTAATCTTGCTCATAAAAGCATCAACACTTGAAAAAATGCGATTGTAATCAAACTTAAACTTGTAAAAGTCAATATGCAATTTGATGTCATTGTCCAGTAAGTTGACCTCATTCGTTAACTTCTCAATGTTTAAAACATAATATTTAATAATAAGTTCCAATAGCTGTGCCCTTGTTTTGGAACAGCACAACCAAGTCAGTTAGAAAGTCAGAGTCAGGAATTAAGTTAGAAGGAACAAACCCGTTCCTCAAACCCTTAGGGACAATGTCTTCATTAAGGCATTGTCTAAAATAAGCAACTTCCAACTGTAATTTTCTTAATTTAAGTACCTTATTATCAAAGAGCTTCAGCTTGCTTAGAATGTCATCTTGTTTAGTTAGGGACACAGATGTCAGCACCGGTAGATCCTTCTGTAGAGGCTTTAGGAACACAAACAAGTCCCCAGTGTCGTCAATCCAGTCGGCCAAAGAAGAAACACCAATAAGTGCAGATCCGTTGGTATTAGAAACAGGAAGTCCATTCTGTAAAGCCGCATTTTGAGCTGTTTTATTATCCAAAGCGGGTTCTGTATGCACGGGCTGTGCTGGCGGCAAAGAACACTGTTCGGTGTCTCCCGTACGAGCAGTTCCCTTTGCGCTAGTTGAAGAAGTTGGTAAAGAAGTAAATGCGTGTACCGGACGTCTTTCAATGTGATCCAACCGCTCATTCAGCGAGTCGAGTCTCTGGGACACAGCCAGAAGTAATTTACTAATATCCACATTGTCTTTGGGTTCAGAACCGAATAAATTAGGGCTTTTTGGGCTAGGCACAAGATCAGAAGCCATTTCTGAGATGATGCTTATATTGAGAACACTTTTTCAGCTCTTGTTTGCCCTTATTTACTAGTTGGGCTGACTTATCTTAACCTTATTACAAAACAACAAATAGTTACTTTTATATTTTTAAAAAAATTTATGGTTTTACTATTTATTCTCTTGATCTAATTATCCACTGGATTTGAGTTGCTTAGGCAACTTTCATTAATATTGTTTTTACATCTACTAAAAACCTCTTCATCTAATTTTACTTTCAAACATTTTCTATGTATATAAACTGTGTTACTGTTAACTGATGAGTTACTTTACTATGTATTTTTGTTTCTTTCACTTGGTATTGCCCTTTTAAGTGTATTGTCTTATTTTATTGAAAGGAAGTGATGTAATGTACTAACTGCTACTTAGGTTCAAAAAGGTTTTGGCGCCCTTTTTGTACTTCTCTGATGAAGCTTCTCTCTTTTGGAGTAGCGAAAACGCTTGTTGTCTTTCCACAATAAATTCATAAAACTGATATACTGTCTCTGGAAAAAAAAACATTTTCCTGTATGAATCACTCTACAAACACCCTTTGATTTCCTGAATTCAGATCATATACAGCTGTATCAGATCTTGAAGACAACATTTGCACTACCTCCTACATAAACTCTCAGTCTCATTGCAATAAAATAATATTAATTCATCTCTTTGCTCATAATTATTTGGAGCTGCCAGCTCTGTTTGCATAGATGGCTAAAGCCCTGAGCACAGCACAGCTGAAATTAGTTCCAATAGTGCTTTGAATTCCTGGAGATGCTGGTGCAGGAGTAACAGGGGTATGGCAAGGGTGGGAGATGCTGGTACAGGGGTAAGAGGGGTATGGCAAGGGTGGTAGATGATAATGCAGGAGTAATAAGGATATGGCAAATGTCTATCTACTCACATTTCTTTCAGGTCCGTGTGTTTAGGGCCATGTTCAGTGAGAGAATCTCTAAGGAATATGAGTAATCACACCAAAGATATCGTCAGGGAAGATCCCTTGAGCCCATTGCATTCAAAGGACTAGCTATCTGTTGTGGGGACACTGCATGTCATCTCTGGAGAACAGGCATGTACATATAGGGAATGTAGAATTTAAACTAAAATCCTAGTTTCTCAGTGTGGGTGATGGCTCCACATGCAAATGCACCTGACTCACCCTCAAGGAAAAAGTCAGCTAAAATTTTCTTGCCATGGGAAAATTGGAGGATGTGATAGTTAAGATGAACCATTGTCAATAAAATGCCTAAAAATGATTATGGTGAGCTATACAAGGTTTCCAATACAGTTCCTTCAAACACACATACTGAATACCTTTTGTCCACTTTCACACCTCCCCAATAAGTACATTAATTTTAAAACCAAATATAGAAGGATGAACAGACATTTTCTCACCTCATTACTTGTCCAAAGATGTTTGCCTAAGTGATCATTGACTTGTGATGCAATTCAGATTTGTTCTATATATTTCTATAAAATGTTCTACTTCAATTCCAGTCTCACATATCTTTTCATTCAGAGTATGCTAAAATGTTTTATTACCACAGTTAATTAATATTGCATCACAACAGTCTCCAATTGTTCTGTCATTTCTCTTGGTAATATTAGTTACTTGTCAATATTTTCCACAACCAACTTGTATAGCCCTAGGTATTCAGTCTCATGAAATACTTTACTCAATGCTATCTGTAACAGTTGTGAAAGAAGCTTATGCTTCATTATTAAGCACACTTAAAGGTCTCAAAACAGCAATATAGATTTTATTACCCATTTTTCAGATATCTTCAAACTACCCAATAGATTTTCTGTGGTCCTGAAGAAACCATTTGTTGTATACGTTAACCATAGCTTCTGAATGCCCATCCTCTAGCATCAATTTGAAATGCAAATCTAACGGAACTCATTATCCCTTATAAGTGTACTCTCTAAATTGCATTCCTAATATATTTAACTTTTGTTCTCCCATTCAGAAACAGTTTTTCTTTCTTTGATACTGTGAATAAAATAAAAACACTGTCATCTGTGTTATCACGTCTGGCAGGAGATCTATGTATATTTTCAGATTAACTTGCATTGTATGCCAGCATGTCTAATTGTGAAATGTAAATACATTTTTTTAAAATGTTGAGTGTTTCTCTGTAAATGCAGAATGAAGAATATGTCAGTGTTTTGCTATATTTCTAACTGTGCATGTTTGAGAGGGACATTCTAAAGTACAAACTGGGGAGAATCAGCTGAACAGTGAGTGATGTCATTAGAATATTCCTAGTTGCTAAGTGATTATTTAAACAGTTGGTTGACAGAAAAAGAACTTTTCCAAACAGCTGACTGTTATATTTTGAAATTAGACTGTTAAGACTGCAGTTTGTCAAGTAGTGAGCAGTTTGTCAAGTACTGTGCAGTCAGTGGACACCAAGAAAAGAGAATTCACCAAAAACAGTAAGCTTGCCTTGGCATTGCTATTATATGTTAAATTATACCAGGGACAGTATTCTTTAGTTAGACTAGGAGTTTTTTTTCTGGAATAATGGACTCCTATCAAAATATATCCTATTCGGTTTCACATTTCTGGTGTTTATTGAAGACTATTGATTTACATTCTTGTAATAATTTGTATTTATTATTAAATGTTTGTCATTACTTTACAATGTGGCTGTAAATCAGTGTTTCTTTCTTTATAGATTAGAGAGTGCTTCTACATGTTTGATACTTCCTAGGGGTGTGTTTGAGTTCATCCCTGCAGATGTCTTGACAGGGAATAACTTTGATGATACAGTACCTTGTGTACAGTCAGTGACATAAAGTCAGGGCTTGGAGAAAGACATGTTGGTCTGGTAGTCTGGGAGAGACCCAGAAAGATCTCATATCTGAAGCTGGTACTGGCGTTGTGGCTGTTTCAGAGAAGGTGCTATCTGGTAGCAGCAAGTCTGAATGTGAACCACAGCTGCTGGTGGGTACAGATGTTCCTTTGGACATGGTGACTGCAAGGATGGAGGTGAGTGGTGGTACCCAGACTGACATCAAGAAGCAGCTGTCAGAAGTAAATAGGCTTCCAGTTGAAGGAGAGCTTATGTTTGAGAGTATTCCTGCAGATGCCCTGACAGGGAATGACTGTGATGATGCAATGCCTTGTTTGCATGCAGTGACATGTAGTCAGGCTGGGAGACAGGCATGTAGGTCCGGTTAGTCTGGGAGAGAAATAGACAGATCTCATATCTGAAGCTGGGACTAGTGTGGTGGCTGTTTCAGAGAATGAGGTGTCCTGTAGCAGTAGGTCTGAAGATGAGCCACAGTTGCTGGGAGGTACTGAAGTACCCTTGGACATGGTAACTGCAAGGTGATAGTATGCATAGTGACAGTGAGGTACAGCTGCTGGAAGATACTAAGCTTCCTATGGAAAGGGAGCTTGGGAGGGTCACAAATGTACAATTTAGAAGGGCTCAACTTATGGACCCTACAGTACAAACCTTGAGGGAGATGCTTAAGGAAGCACCTCAGGCTCAAGGAAGATGGAAGTCTGTATACAGGAACAAAGGTTTGTTGTATAAAAAATGGACTCTTAAGGGGAAGTTAGAAGGTAAAGTAGTATGACAGCTGGTAGAGCCTAGAGCCTATGTTCTGCCATTTCTAGTGATAGTCCCTAATATTCCTTGTGCAGGGTATATTGAGGGAGAGAAGGGAGGTTTGTTGCATAGAAGGTTGACTCCTAAAGGAGAGCTGGAAGGTGAGGTAGTTTATTAGTTGGTAGAGCCTAGGGACTACTGTCTGCCACTTCTAACTAAAGTTCCTAATATTCCTTTTGCAGATGATCTTGATATAGAAAAGGAGCCAAATGCTTTGGTAGAAATCTTCAGCAGAGTATGTTGTCCATGGGAAATACTGACTGACCAAGGTGTCAACTTCATGTCAGTCCTGCTGACTTGTCTGTGGAAGTGTTGTAGGATGAAACATTTAAAGAGCACTCCCTACTATCCCCAGACTAATAGTCTTGTGGAGAGATTAAACTCTACATTGAAGACTATGCTATGGACACTTGCAGATCAACATGTGAGGGAGGCATTGGATAGATTAAGTAGCGCTGATTTAACCATTAAACCCAGTAAGTGTCAAGTGAGTATGGCAGAGGTCACTTTCTTAGGACACAGAGGGGGAAGTGGTAAAATTAGGCCAGGACCTGTCACAGTAGAAGCTATCCAAGCTGACTGTTATGTTTTGAAATTAGACAGTTGAGACTGCAGTTTGTCAAGTAGTGAGCAGTTTGTCAAGTGCCATGCTGTCAGTGTACACCAAGAAAAGAGAACTCACCAAAAACTATAAGCTTGCCTTGGCCTTTCTATTATGTGTTAGATTACATCAGGGAGAGTATTCTTTAGTTAGACTAGGAAAGATTAGCTATT
Source organism: Protopterus annectens (assembly GCF_019279795.1). Classification (NCBI taxonomy): domain Eukaryota; kingdom Metazoa; phylum Chordata; order Ceratodontiformes; family Protopteridae; genus Protopterus; species Protopterus annectens. Next base: position 732,189,578 of record NC_056734.1, on the reverse strand, counting down.
AAGGTAGATTTTTTTCTAAAATAATAGACTCCTATCCTGCTGTTTAATTTTACATTTCCTGTAATTGAGTTCTGGTGTTTATTGAAAACTATTGATTTACATTTGTGTAATCATTTTATTTATTATTAAATGTTTTTCATTACTTTATATTGTGGCTGTAAATCAGTATTTTTTTTCTTTAGAGATTAGATAGTACTTCTACCTGTTTGATACTCTCCAGGTCCCACTTGAAGGCCTAGTCAATTATGATCATAGCTATCATTTATTTTGATATTTAATTTTCATAATTGAACACCCCTTTAGAAGGGCATGGAGACACTTTGATTGGAGGCAGCATTACCATTTTATTTTGGGGAAGGGACACAGCTGAAAATCTATGTCAGGCTTTCCCGGAAATATTTGGATTTGTAAGATTTAAATTTTCTTTCAGTGTGAGTGTATCGGAGGTCTTAAACATGGACACATTGCTCTGAAGTGTATAATAACAAAATACATTTAGGATAGACAGAGGCATATAGTCCAGTCCCAGGAAAATAGGGCATGTTTCTGTTGTGCTCTTAGGGGAAAATTGTGAAATATGACTTCTGTTTAAGTGGCAGTCTCATACTGGAGTCAGTAGTTAGGATTGAAGCTCTTTAGTTACTGACTTGGGATAGTAACGGACATCATTTATTTGTTGGGAGTCCAGTGGGATATATCCAGACATCACAGATATCACTTACAAATCTTAACCCTTACTACAGCTGATTGACTTATCTTCCTTTAGCATCATCTGATATCATCAAATAGCTTCATCATACATTTTTTTATAACATTAATTTCTAATCTTGCAAGACACCTCTTCTCTCTTACATATTTAACAGACTATCCATCCAGTAATTTATTTCCTTTACTTTTTACCTAATAAAGTGGAGACATTGCTTTGCTTTCCATTTAGTAAATAACTTCGTTTCCTTATTTTTTCAGTCATACTAATGCACTTATTTTGATAAATCTCATATTGTATAGAAACAAGTTCTTATTAATTTATCTTTCAAAGTTTCATGAAATTCCATCACTACCTTCTTATATGTAATGGAGTGTCTTTTCCTTTACCTCCTCATCCATAATCTGTAATCCAAGATTAACTTTTCCTTTAGATTAAGCCACTACTGCAAGCAATCAGCATAAATCTCCCACAAACCCAAGTGATCCACCCACAGCGTGTTCATAGCCTTTTCAAAATCTGAATCGTTTAAAAGCAACACCTTTGATTAATTTTCTTTTGTACCACCCCTTATATCTTAGTTTCATACAACTTTTCAACAATGCTGTATAATATGATATGCATGTGCTAAGTAATGTAGCCCTGAGCTTCTCAAAGAATACACCAACAAAGACATAATCGAGTTTTGATCCAATTTCTTTTCTTTTATGAACATAAACTGATGTTCGACTTCATACAGTTCTGTACTCTGCAATAATTCTCTCAAACTTTAAGTAGCCATCGATAATTCCCTCAAACGCTATGTAGCCATCATCTCTATTTTGCTTTTTCCGGACTATAGATGAGTATTAAAAACATACACCTAACATACTGGATATGAAGCCATCAGATAGGTTTCAGCTTTTAAAAATAAATTTGAATATGTCTATTTTCCACACTCAGATTAGATAAAATTTTAACTTCTTTCAAGATTTCCCAGGTTTTCAGTCTTTATATTATGGATCCTTCTCCATCCTTGGAAGAATCTTACCCCGTTACCTTTTGCTTTTGAAATAATTATTCATATCAATTTTCTTCTGCATCTTCTTCTTATCTCCTACCCTGTGCTTCATAACCTCCATTGGGCTTTGAAGCGCCTCTAATTCAAAGTCTGAGCTCTTTTCTGAACTCTTAGTTCTTTTTTTATTTAGTGAATCCTCTGTGACTGTACATTCCATCACATCTATCTTGCCTTGCATTTCTTTGCTCACTATCATTATGCTAATCACAGCTCCCCCACTAATGATCAGCAAGCACATTGATATTTATAAAACTTTCTGATGCACTTAGTTCGACAAATGTCTCAGCACTTAGGTCATCAAATGTCTCAGTTCCCAATATAATTCATAAAGACAAATGTCCCACTCGCCCACGGTGATAACATGTTTTGGCTAATAATTTAGCTTGACAACCCCAAAAATTAAAGTCCACTAATGCAGACCATCCATCATTCCAACCTCCTACAAGATCAAACTTAGTTTTCACTTTCAATATAACCACACAGTACTGCTGTTATTAACTTCATGTAATCTTTTCTGTCTTCTTGTAGGTCTGGAAGGCATGCTTTTGTACCTTACTGAAACAACATGCCTACAGGGACATGAATAATTTCTTAAAACCATTAGAAACAATAGAATTTTCAGTTTGAAAATTAACAAAATAAAAATGGGCAAAAAAAGTTTCTCTTAAGAAAGTTTATTTTCTTAATAGCAGTGTATACATCAACAGGTCTGAATATACTGAATAAGAGGGATTCATGATTATATATTGAAAGCTGTCTATCCAAAGGGCAAAACATTAAAAAAAGTCTCTGAAGGACACTTTCAGTGAACACAAACTAAAGCTTTTTTGCACAAAATGGGAAAGACTCCCCTCTAATTTATATATACTGAAAGAAAGAGCAACTCAGCATGTTTGCTGAAAGTGGCTTTCTGCGATGTTGTCCTCATGCTGTTGTCAGTCGGAGAAGCGGAAAAAACATCAATTTCATAAGATGCTATTGCAGTCTCCAACACGTGTATTTTGACTAACATGTTGTGCTTCAAGTGATTAAAATAAATAACTATGGTCCCTTTAAAAATAGCAGGTTACCATAGTGTAAAGCCAAATATTACAGAACTTGTAGAAAAGTTAAAAAAGGTTCAGCAGAAATTAAGAACCAGAGAAAGGAAGGTGACTTGAGGAATCACAATAACAAGGAAGAAAAGCAAGTCAGCAGCTCATAAAGGTGAACAATGGTGCAGCAAACACAACTTTCATGCTTGCAACTACTGTTATTTCCATTTGTGTAGTATTTCTTCATATGACCTAATTGACACTGAAGTTTCTGCAAAGGGGTTTGAAGTCTTTATCATTAAAAAAGGTGGGATGCAATCTAAGCCATTCTAGACTTTCACATTTTAGTGAGCGAAATTAATTTAAAGTTAATTATTCAACACATAAATAGAGTTTTGAGAAGAAAATATACAATTAATCCCTATGTTACACCTGATGAAAACACGGGTGTAGCAACATTTCTGAAGTTATATCAGAGGGATATTTGTTTATAGATGCTTTTATGCTACCAGATGTTGAATATTTGGAGTAAACAAAAGAACAGATGGAATTGAATGGATAACAATTGAATTATATTATTGTAATATGTGTAGATGATAAAAAAGCTGTCACTGCTGTTATGGATTATGACATTTATGTATATTCCATGACTTCAGAAAACAAAAAAGGATGATGACAGTTCCAACAAACATGATTTATTTTTAGCGCTTTTGTCTACTACAATCAGTAAACTTCTTCAGACCCTGAAAAAGTTTACTGATTGTAGTAGACGAAAGCGCTAACAATAAATCATGTTAGTTGGAACTATTATCATCTTTTTTTGTTTTCTGAAGTTTGTTTTAATATTTGGTTATATTCCATGACTGTAATGTTATCAGGTATCTCTAGCTGAGTGAGCCTTACTGGAAAAGCTCACACAGACTCGGTCATACACTGCTGTGAGGGAAAGGTTAGTTTGTTTTTTCTTATATTGTTTTCTTGTAATTTGTATTGCTTTATTACTTTTTTCTATTTTGTATTTTGTTGTGTATTTTCATTATACTGTGTTTAAATTGCATTTATTTTCTAATGCATATTTAAACTAAGAAAGAAATCAGAGCTATGTCTCTTCTGAGTCACATAGACATTACATGTGAACTGAAGGAACAGCAAGGAACTAAACCTTCTATTTAAGGGATAAAATAAAATATTTCAAGGTTTTACTGGAAAAGCTCCCTCAGACTCTGCCACAGATTGCCAAGAGGGAAAGGTTAATTTGCTTCTGCTTTCTTGTACTCGACATTGCTTCATTGCCTTCTTGTGTTTTATATTGTGGTTTATTTTCTTTATACTGTGTTTTACTTGCATTCTGCTTTTAACTACAAACTAGGAAAGAGACCCATCTGTTTCTCTTTTTAGCCACAAAGAAATTAGAACATGTCACTTAAGGTTAATTATCTGTGAACTAAGGGAGGAACTAGGGTAAAACAAAACATTTAAAGGCCTTACTGGAAAAACTCACCCAGACTCTGTCATAGATTGCTGTGTGGAAAAGGTTAGTTTGTTTTCCCTAATATTTCTTTCTTCTATTTTGTATATTATGATGTATTTTCATTGCACTGTGATACCCTCCCTACCTGGCACAGTAGTGTTTTCAATCTCACTGTTTCTCTACTTGCCCTCCCCAGATGTTAATTTGACCTCACAATTCCTTCCTTCACTTCTTTCAATGGCTGTTGTCAGTAAATACAAAATTATCATTTTGTAAAGTGCCCACTCAGACAATCCATCTTGCTCTTTTAAAATTAGTAGTGCTCCTCTTAAACTGTTAAAGCTTGGGGTACCCCCTCTTTCATATCTAATTGTTTCATGTATATTGCAACTCATGAGATATTAACCATTTTATTTATCTTATTTTTAAAATCTGAAACATCTGGTCCAAGACCACTTATCACTGGAAAGCTCACATTCAGCCTTTAAGTAGTCATATATGGATTTGCACTTCTGTATTGCTCCTGGTGAGAGAAAGAACATAAAGACATTATTACATGGAGACTGCTGATCACCAAGAAGCCTGATTCATAAGTGCCAGCCTGGAAATTGTGCTACTGTTTTGCTCCTGTTGAGAGAAGGAGCAGAGGGCATTGATTCCTAAATGCTCCCGATTAGGCAGTGTCTGTGTGGGGCCTTTCTAACTGGTCTGGTTGCTGTTCAAGGCATCTTCTATGAAAAAAGCTAAAACAAGCCTACAGATGACTGAATCATCTGGACAAGACTGTGGCCTGCTTTGCATCTTGGTATTAATGCTACTGTTTTGCTTCTGGTGAGAAAAGATGTAAAGCGACATTGTATCACAGCAGCATGAAGCTGTGGTGCGACCAGCACTAGTAGTAGTCAGGTACTATTAATAGGTGAATCCCCATTATTCATAATTTTTGACAAAGCTAATTCTTTCTACTCAGCAAGTACTGTTTGATTAGCTACTGTCTAACCTATCTGCAGCATAACTCCATAACTACTTTATCTACCGTATTTCTCCATAAATAAGACCTTACCAGAGAATAAGGCCTAGCATTGTTTTCCAGGGTGGTCATGATATAAGCCCTACCTCAAAAATAAGCCCCAGTTAAGCTCGTCAACAAAACATGACGGATGTGTTGACTTATAAAATAATAATATTATTGACACCTGTTGACTGAGGGTATCGTACTCTGTTCATTTTTGGACCATTCGGACACCCAACTTTTTCTCTTTACAGAAAGTCATAAGATTCTTTCCCCAGGAGTCCTCCACAATTCTTACTGTAACCCTAATCCTCACACTTGACGGTTGAGATCCTTGGCCCATAAACACTGGCAAGTGTACTTTGATTGGTCAAAGTACAGACAATGCACGTAAAACGTGCGCACTTGATAATGAACGGGTGTGGTTCTGTCTTCTTAACTGTTGCCATTTTGTGTTGCCACTCCTGTCTCGTAAGTCTTCAAGTAACCCGCCCCAGACAAGATGAGTGCAAAAAGAAAGAGCTACTCTGTCAAGTACAAGAAAGGAATCGTAGGGCTTTCTGCAAAGAGAAGAAGTTGGATCTCCGAATGGTCCAAAAATGGTGAGCAGCATACGATAACCTCAATCAACAGGTGGACGGGGGAAATGCTAAGAAGTGCAAGTGTGGCTCAGGTCAGCAACCATTATTTCCTGAGCTGGAAGACATCATCTGTGAATGGATTGTTAACAGGAGAGTAAAGGCTTTGGTTGTGCGCAGGGCTGATATTCAAGGATTTGCCCTTGCAATGGCACCACAGTTAGAAATATCCCCAGAAGAATTCAAAGCATCACAAAATTGGCTGGATGGCTTCCTTCAGTGATATGAACTGTCTCTAAGAAGATCAACAACACTGTTCAAGCTAGAAGATACTGAAGTTATTAAACGTGAACTTGCATTCAAGTCCTTTGTTGATGGCATTGACTTTTCTAAATACCAACTCTCCAACATGATTATTATGGATGAAACTGCAGTGTTTATGGGCAAAGGATCTCAAGCAATAATTGATCAGAGGGGTGCCTCGTCAATTAACTTTCCCTCCACTGGTTATGAAAGTGCCGTGTTACCTGTATTTTGGCAATTTGTCTAGATGGAAAGAAAACCTCACCTCTAATCATTAGTAAGGGCAAGAAAGATAAGATTGAACATGTTTCAGGCATTTACATTCTTGAAACTGAAAAAGCCTGGTGCACACAAGCGGTTATAAGGAAGTGGGTTGATGTAATGCTGCCACTTATTTTGCGAGGTGGCGAAAGAGGTCTTCTAGTCTTGGATTCAGCCAGCACTCACCATGCTAAAGACATGAAGAACTCCCTTACACAGAGAAGAATAGATTAAATAATGATTCCCATAGGAATGGATGCCTATGTCCAGACTCTTGATATTGCAATAAACAAGCCATTTAAGGACCATTTGTGCATGGAACTCAATGACTACATTGAAATTAGAATGGAGAGAAATCAGCCTGGAAACTTTGTGAAGCCTAGCCTGCAAGAGGTTGTGACTTGGGTGAAGAATTCATGGGATAAAATCACTGAGAGCTGTGTTGCCACTGCACTAAGAGCAAGCTACATGGACAAGCAGTGCTCATTTAAGGAGAGCTCTGTTGCTAAGTTTGACAGATTGAGGCCAATGGTTCTACAGGAAATGGAGTAGCAAGAAATTCAGGCCAGAATTCAGGGGTTGGAGACTTATGACAATGTTCCAGAAGAAGATGACATGACTATCCCCTGGATTCACTAATCTGCCGTGCAGGACTAAACTAGTCCTGCATGTAAGTGGCAGTTTAAGAGGATGGCAGCATGCCATGCATAATAATGAAGGCGCGCCGCCAGAGCTCCAAATCGTACACTGAGCGTGGATGAGTGCAGGGGGCATGTCTGAGAGCAGAGCTCTGAGAATAAACATGCCCCTGCAAAGTAGAACAGAAGAAAGTGTAAATAAATGAGTGAAACCACTCATAGGTGTCCGCATATCTCCACCAACAGTCCCCACGTGTTCAACAGCAACAGTACATTGAAATAAAAGGAAGAAACCCTTGTATTCATTTTTTTAAAACCCAGAGTACAGCTAACCATAGGTGCGTGGGTTTGCCCATCGCCTAGCTACGGTTAAAGCAGATGAAAAGGCTGAAGAGGATAACAAGGAATATATATGCAAATGAAGCAGCACAACAATAGTGGAGTGGTTAGAGCATCCGCCTAATGAACAGGCATTCCCGGTTCGAGTCCCACTGCAGCGCAAATCATTTTCCACAAGAAATCTGTATATGAACATAATTTTACATCATTTTGCCATATAACCTACATAATAACAATTAAATGTGAACTGGAGTACTGCATGAAATGCACATGTGAAGTGTTAGTGTCATAATGAATAAGGCACAAGTAAGCAGGTCTAAGCACAAACAAGCAGCGGTAAGCGTGTCCAAGTGAGTTTGCACAGGGGTAAGCATTGCCTACACAGATTAAGCAAATTAGAAGCTAACGGAGTGTAAGAAACTGTATCCAGAGGTTAGTAGTGCTTACCGTTGAGCAAACCCGCACATACCTACTTACAACTGCTTTAAAGTGCCTTAATCACTCTGGATCCAACGGGCCAAATTCTACCCTGCAACAAAATAAACTGCCTCTGCAAGGCTCAAACTTAGGTCCCTGTACACTATAGTAACAGTAATTAACCACCAAGCCATCATAGCAACAGATATGCATGAGGTATCAGCAAATTAAGTCTCACCACAGGAAAATCAAACCAAACATGTGAACTCAATCTATGTACAGTGTGATGTTGGATAACCTGCCACAGAACATAAATATGTGAACTGGAGTACTGCAGTAAGCATAGAGTGGAGGTGTTATTGTATACAGTGTATGTACACATAAATCACAGATGCCAAACACATATATAACCTGTAATGAAGAATAAATCATTGCAAATGGCAAACATAGTGCTAATTAACCATTAAGCAATGCTAACCGCAGCACAACTCAAGTTAGTAAGTGTAAGCAATGGGTAGGTGAGCCAATTCAATTTGCATAGTGGTATACCTCTTTAAGCAGTGCCATCAGCAGGTCTGCCCATAGCTTAGCCTTTTCAAAACTGGCCAATCATGAGGAAGTGTGGGAAAATGTCCATATTTAAACCCCACAGCTGGGAATACTACCCATAACTGGTTGCAGCTTCCTACTGCAGGCAGAATGGCTGGTGTGGGTGAAGGCACTCGATTTAGAGCACAGTGCTGGGGCATCCAGGAGTCAAAAATATATAGCTATATATAGCTCCTGGTAAGACACCATGATCAGAGACTACTGCAGGGCCAGTACCAGGGCTCGCAGTATAAAACAGTGGCCTGGGACAGTCTCGTCCGTGACCTCACCAGAGCCACAGGTATCCCATGGACCGGTGAGCAGGTCAGGCACCACCATGCTGACCTAAATTGGCAGAGGGGGGATGTACTGGAAGAGTAGATCCAGGAGTCTTGGCAGATGCCCAATGCCCCAGGAGTAAGTACTCATTCTACTAAGTAGTAAATAATTGCCTAGCTTGTGTATACTATGGATAGGTATGGCTAAATGTCACTGAATTTTTCTGGCAGATGCAGATGAGTGGGCTGTGAATCAGCAAGCCCATGATGCTAGGCTGCAAAGACTGCATCGCAAGGCAGGTTAGTAATCAATCTGCATGTACTGTCATAACAAATAAATATAAGAGCCTTAGAAAGTGTTGTACCAGTAGAAATAAATGTGTAATAGTCTGTGAATAAAGTTATAACCTCTGGAGTGCTTCTGTTTACTCTTCTCTCATATGTTGGCGATCTGTTCCATACTATAAATAGTAATGTTGTATCCTAAGCAGTGTCACCCACACTGTGGTATGCAGATAAACTGAGCATGAAGACCGGCATAACAATGTTGGAACTGCCAACATGTCAGTTATATTGTCCAAGTTAGGGAGACTTAGATAGAAAACACTTGAAAGCTTTACATCAATTCCCTGATAGCACAGTGTACTGTGATGTTAGCTATAATAGTTTGTCACACACAGCAGGGGTATGAATCCTGGGAGTGCTACTACGTTGTATGCATAATCATACCCCACAACTGTACAGATTGTGATACAATGTCCAGATAGAAAGCTGTATGCATACTTACACCCAGCAACAGTACAGAATTTGCTAGAATGTTCAAAATGTAAGTTGTATGCATATTCATACCCCACAACTGTTCCAATCTGTCCAGCATGTCCAGATAAATGGCCCATATCACCAGCTTGGTACCCTGTTCTCCTGAAAATCCAGTGTGATGTTCCAAGAAATGTAGGCAGCTGTCAATGACATATAACTGATATTCAAACATGTACATAGTCAGAGAATGTATACAGAAACAAACCTGTCATTCTAGCACCTCACCCAAAGTGTATGTCAGCAATACTCAACATATGTTGCATTAACACCTGCAGTCTGTCATGACTGTATGTAAGATACAGGTCACATATATAGTAACTTATAAACATACCAGTGTACAATATAAGGCCATTGTGTAGTGTAATAATAGATATAAGGGAAAGACCACTGCAGTGACTAAGAATGTTGTGTAAACTACAAGGATACATTAGATGTTAATTGAAGTCTCTCTCTCTCACCCCTACCATATGTGCATATTAACCCAATGACACTCCTCAACTGGTATGCGTACACTCCACACTTTTGTTGGGACATATGTCCTAATGATGTATAAATATTCACATTTCTTATTATGCATGTGCCATGTAAAAATACACCCATATTGGTGGCCTCTTGCCATCAATGAAACCTGCATGCAACTGTAATGGCCACGGTTGTTTCATATATGCATGTGTTCTGCTTGCTCTGCAACTGTGTTAAATCTGGTGTGTTGTGTTAATGGGAATAACTATGCATGCTGTTATAACTAATCCTGAATGCTGTTGACTGTTACTAACCCATATCTGTCATAAACCTGTGACAACACAGCTCGTATGGGAAGGCCGGTCCCAACGGACCCACCAGTCCCACCTCATCTGGCCATGGCACTGGGCACCAGCACATCTGGGGCCCAGCCTGGGACCTTCTCCTCTGTGGGCCCTGCGCCACCTTCGGTTATAACCATTGCAGGGGATGGAGCTCACCCCCGCCTCGGAGCGGGCATGGGGGGAAACCTGTCACCAATCAACAGGTCCGGGCCGTAGTGCGTAAGGAGCTCGATCTGGAGTATCGAGAGCAGCTACACCAGCTTGAGGTCCGAGTGGTGCTATTAGAGGGTGAGCCTGCCCCTCCTACACAACCCACAGCACAGCCACCTTCAGGGCCTTGAAGGTGCAGTGCTGACTGCCCATGGGTGGGGACCTCAGTCCCTCTGTTTCCAGTTGGGGGCTCATGGGATTGCAACTTCCAATCACCCCCCATCCAAGGTGTTTACCCCCCCACATGTGTCATATACCGGTCCTGTATGCGTCTTGTGTGTCATGTTTGTTAACCTACCCAACCTACCTCCCCAAATATACATACTACCCCTCCCCAACATCCCACTCTCACCTGAAAAAAAAAAAGGGCAATCTCGTCCCACAAAAAATCACACCCCACACATAGCTGTCCATTTCACACACGTGTCCACTGGACATGTAATCTGGTCTAATTGGCATCACAATGACTATATGTCATCCTCACCCCTCCCCCAAGGGTTTGAGGGTCTAAATCTACCTGCAAATATAGTGTATATGCACAGCTGTTGCTGTAGAAGAAATGGGCAGCTGTGGACCTTTCCTATACCCTTCCTGCACATGCCTAGCTATTTTCCCTACTATCTTTCCCTCTTTGTGTCCTATCAAATCCTTTTTCTTTTCTTTTAAAGGAATTAGCATGGGGGTAAGTGGCAGTAGGCACCATTAAGCAAAGGTAAGTGGGTTTGCACAGGGGTAAGCTATGCTTACACAGGTTGAGAAATTCAAAGCTAACTGACTGTAAGGAAACATAAGCGGCGGTTGGCAGGGCTTACCATAGCGCAAACTCACGCAAACCTGCTTACAACTGCAAACCCACATACAACCCCTTAAAAGTGCCTTAATCACTCTGTAGCCAACGTCCCTTGTTCTGCCCAGCAACAAAATAAACTGCTTATCCAAGTCTCGAACCCAGGACCCTGCACTCCATACACAAAGTGATTTGCCACTACACCATGGCAGATATACATAACCTAATGTTTTCACAAACATATCATGCAGCACAATCAGTCAACAGTACAGGAAATGTATTATTATCACACCACATAACCTGTTAATGCAAGATGTCTGGACAAAGTATGCCACACTGTCTTTACAAATAGGGATATATGTCAACTAATGCTCTGATACACTTAAAATGTTGCTAGTTACACAGTTATATGTATTAGTACACATATGTAGAAGGAGATGAAGTCTGAAACACAAAAGTGTTGGTGCTAGTTACTGACTTCAATGCTGCGATGATCCATGACAATTGCCAAGTGAATGAGAAACAGGTCAAAATACACGCTGAACATGCATGGACGTATGGATAGATATATATATGTAAATGTAGACAGATAGACAGCTATATGTAGATATATATTAATGTATCACCCATAATCATATAACATCAATTTTATATAGATACGATACATATTTTCATATGTATGTATATATATATATATATATATATATATATATATATATATATATATATATATATATAGATGTATGTATCTATAAATACATATAAATAGATATAGCCATATGAGATATATATATATATATATATATATATATATATATATATATATATATATATATATATATATATATACATATAAAGGTACATACACACATACACACACAAAAGGTATCAGTGGCCATACATATGTAGAAGTAGTGTGGAAGTACTGGGTCTATATCCCTCAGCCACAAGCCCTTCAACTGGCACCTGTGTAATGTGTAGTGTGACAACCATTCTCACCAATGAGAATACTGACATTAAACATATACCCACCAACAATTCAAAGGACATGACACGACACACAGGTATGCATACACAGATAACCTTTATTTCTGTACTATACAAAAATGTATGCAAGCACAGACACCACATAAGGTTTGAAATATGTAATCAGTCATGAATGCAAGGCCCACACAAAGCAGTAGATGCAAGCAATGTGTATATATATATATATATATATATATATATATATATATATATATATATATATATACCATACTATGCTGTCCAGGCCAAGGCCTTCAATTAGTACAACAGCAGAAACAGGTTTTGCCTTCAGGATACGTAACAATCAACAATTACAGATGTAGTTCAGCAGCCTCCAATTACACCCTGTAGTCAAGCCCTAGGGGGAAAATTAGCACTTGTGTTAATGTCACAGTATCTTGTACATAACATTTCTTAACCTAACATCTCACTATCACACTGAATGACCCTCATCTTAACAGTTATATCCCTGAAAAGGTGCCATAGCCCAGGTTACTGCCATAGACCCCCCCCCATAAAAGGCTGTACAAGGGCAAGGAACACTGTGTACCACACACTTACCTCTGGAATGTACAAGGGCACATATGTGTTCTCAAGCTGTTGCCCCCATATATATGGACCTGGCCCAACAGTTGGTGTGGGAGTCCATGACATGACTGGGATGATAGCAGTAATGCTAATGGTAAATAATGATAGGCCATTACCTAACAACCCTTCCTGTATCACAGCAGGACAAAGCCTGGTATATATGTGGAGGACTGAGGCAGAAGCATAGGGCCATAATTGCATTATTGCTGTTATACACCCAGGAAATTGCTGGTGTTACGGGATTCATTGCAGCATGCCTTCATGCAGGGATATGACATTGAAATACAAATGGATTTAGCCCTGTACTGATAGCACTAAACAGACAGACTGCAACAGATATATCTGGGATAATACCTGTGTGGTACACAGACCAAACCTAGCAGACAATCCCCCTGGTATCATACAGTTAGCTCCACAGTTGAGAGATATGCAGACAGACAACATTCCATGAAAAAGTGCCATGTACACAGAAACCCTGTAAGAACAGTAAGATACATTGCACACAGCAACATTACTCATGCTGTCTGTAGTTCTGGAACCTTACCCAAATGTGGATGTGCCCTATGTCTGCAGGTTCTGCTGTAAGAGGTATTGTTACCTGCTGTCTGTAACACTGATGTCCACACAAAGGAAGGATGTCATCCATACTGTAAAGGGGAAGGGAAAACACTCATAGAAGGCAGCACTTTATAGTACAGGGTTGCCATGACAGTGGTTATCTGAAGTACTACACAGCAGGCTTCGTGCAATTAACAACTGGTGGACAGTGACTGGTGCAGAGGCCACCACCTGATCATGTGCAATGCCAACAAAAGCATGCTGCAATCTATTCATACCAGCTAATTCACTCTACTGGAGAGAATGAGAGAGAGAGAGAGTGAGAGACAGGGAGAGAGAGAAACAGACAGAGAGAGAGAGATAGGAAAAAAAAAAACCCTTCAAGAAAGTTCACAAAGCTCAGGGTTGTGTTACAGTGGAAACAACATAACAGGTATATGAAAGAGATATGCATTTACTGGCATGTAATATATGAAATAGAATAATGGGATGTATACTGTGAAAGGATGTATATGTGTCATCAGTACTTGTTCCTGTAATGATGTTGTGCTCAACAACTGCACTCGACAGCAGTGTCAGTCCCTGTGGTCAGTGGGACATACCTGCCTAATGTGCAGACTAGCAGTGAATGGCAAAGATGTGACCCATGATATCTGTGTTCTGTAAATTACTGTGGCCAACGGCTGGTGGGGGCATTAATACTGCCATGATAGACACATGGGTGAGAGATCACACCACTTGCAGGACAGTCATGTTAAAGTTTAGCATAGCATGCCCAACTGCCATAGCAGTATAATATGCTTATCTAATGTTTGTCACCATATATACCCCCTTAATGTTAGTCTGTGTTCACATGTGACTCCTGTCTGTGTTGCAGTAAGGCCGAACAGTTCAGCTGTGAAGTAAAGAGGGTACATGAGTGTGGTCCAGATTGTTGTATGCACCCCACATACAGATACATATATGTGTGATACATATTCACAGCTGTGTATGTGTACAGAACCTCGGACAGTTATACATTCATATAGGTATATAAACAACATAAATTGATATCTACACATATATGCACATATATATATATATATATATATATATATATATATATATATATATATAAAGATATAGATATGTGTGTGTGTGTGTGTGTGTGTGTATATATATATATATATATATATATATATATATATATATATATATATATATATATATATATATATGTGTGTGTGTGTGTGTGTGTGTGTGTATAGATATGAAAATATATATATACATGTCAATACATATCCCCTGCCATTACATGTGTGAGAGAACATCACACACCAATACACAACATACCTACACACCAGTACATGGCTGCAAGATGGAGTGTGGAGTGAGGTGTGTAACCCATGTTGGGAACACATTGCAATCGTATGAGATGTTGGGATATATATGTTGGTGAAGGGTATTAAGCACATATTGGTATGTAGGTCTGGTTGGGTTATAAACAAGACAGCATACAGGGCTGGTATATGACACATGTGGTGGTTAAACACTGTGGACAGGTAGTTGCATTTGGAATGTGGAGGCTGCAAGATGGAGTGTGGAGTGAGGTGTGTAACCCATGTTGGGAACACATTGCAATCGTATGAGATGGTGGGATATATATGTTGGTGAAGGGTGTTAGGCACATATTGGTTTGTAGGTCTGGTTGAGTGACAAACAAGACAGCATACAGTGCTGGTATAGGACACATGTGGGGGTTAAACACTGTGGATGCATAGTTACATTTGGAATGTGGAGGCCATTGAGACCCACATGGGAACAAAGGGAACATGGTACCCACCCATGGACAGTCACATCAGCATCTACATGGACATAAATGTGCCTGGGCTGTGTGCTGGGCAGGAAAGACATGTATGTTGAACCTTGTGTATGTGTACTGCATGCATTCAGGTGGTGTAGCACATACCCCATGTCTCTGTGGAGCTCCCTATGCCCAATATTCATGACCTAACTGGGTGACAGACACATGTCTGTGTGTGCTCCATGGGGGGGGGGACACCATCCCCTGATGTGGTTCCACATGAAGGTAGTGATGAAACAGTAGATAATCAGGTTTCATGGTGGGTCATGGATGTGATGTGGACTGGTAACATGTGCACATTAGATTGGAGTGGTGTTCCTGCTGGCAAATAACCCCTACACATACTGGTGTGTAACTGTCATGGAACATATGTGGGCTATAATAGTCCACACAATCCCAGAACATGTCCAACAGCATGCATAAATATCCCCAATACTACAGAATGGCAGATGTGTAGCAATCACATAGCAGTCCTACCACATGCATATATGGAAACATAATGGCAGTGACAATGGCATGCAGGTGAAATACCCTGTAACAGCCCTGCAACTCTAGTGTCCCCACAGGGAGCATGTCTATAACTACATAGCAGAAAGTGTTGTACAATACAATATATGGCCCAATGGTACACATACTGGACACATACCACTAGCGTAGTGTGAACATTATGTTGGAGCTGATATGGTGGCAGGAGACTGATATGTGTATTGTATTATGGTAAACTTGACATATGAGTTGCTCAGACATATTTCCATCATTATGTCTTTCAGGGAGTATGGCACACCCTAGGAACCCTGCCTACAGTGCCGCTGAGGAGGAGATCATCATCACCAGCATCATCCACAACTATCAGCTGTTGTTCTCACAGACAAGCATGGACCAGCAGGAGAGAACAGCCATGTGGACTGATGTAGTCCGCAGGGTGAATGAGGTGGGGATGCACAGCCGTACTTATGAGTAGGTCCGCCACCATTGTAGTGACCTGCTCCAGCAAGTACATCGTCATGCAGCTGCCGTGCAGGGTGATGACCTTGCAATGGGGGCCATAACATCCATCCCCTCCTCAACAGAGTGGAGGAGCTGCACATCAGCCTGGTAGCACCTGTCCACCCACAAGATCTCCAGAGTTATACAGTCATGGAGATGGGTGCTACTCACACACCACACATTGAGCATGCAGGTAAGGTTCCAGGGCATATCAGTAGACTACTGTAGTGTATGCATCTATACAGGTAGACCATGCATATGTGAGATGTGGGGTATGTTGCTGTGTAGTGCCAATAAGCAGTAATGCATACAATGTAGTACTGTGGATTTCAGATGTTGTTGTACTGTAATATTCTAGCCACCCTGTAGCAATGTCACAGCTGTGGCCACTGACATCACCTCTATCCCATGTCAATGTAGGTATTTCTGGGATACCAGCAATGCAGCAGATGGATGGTTTAAGGTTATGCTTGGCAATTCACTGTGCATGTCATAGCTAAGGTGTAGGCCATGTACACATCTAACACACCTACCCATAATGCATGCTGTACATGTGCACTGACACAAGTACACACCTCACTAATGGGATTACCAGCCTCAAACACATGCAATACACAGTACATCCCAGACAACTGTGGCTACACTCCAGTGCACATTGCCCAGGCACAGCTGACATCTGCCCAACATACACAGCTATGTCATACACAGAGCAGTTGAACATGCTACATATAATGACATCCCACCCCCTCTGCTAACACACACTCCAGGGTCCTAAACCTAATCAACACATTACACAGAACATACTGGAGGGATAGGGCCCTGTCCTGGGGAATCCCCACACTCTGGAGTGGACTACCCATACATGTCGGGCAATGCTACTCATTGGTCCTCTTGACAGAAACACTTGGCAATTGGATAGGGAATGGGGAATACACCCTGGGTAGCATGTCTGTGCCACAGCCTGACAGGGGCATAGGGGAATAACATTAGTGTGTGGTGCATGGCAGGGAACCCCTGTGGCTAGGCTTATGTAGGCCCCAGGACTAATAGACCAGTACTCACCTATGAACCTATATCAGCCAGGACCCAATCATGGTCAATAATGGTCTCTGCACTCAGCATTGGTACAGTACATCGTCTCAGTGGTTGGTCTAATGGTAGTCTACCACTCATACATGCACCACCGATGATGACATATGTGAATACACATCAAGCATTCACTAAACACATGTGTCCGCATATGATCCAGGAACACACAGAGGCTGTGAGCAGCAGCAGAAACACACCTGCCACACAGAGACACATCCTGCAATCATGTGTACACCCGTGAGGTATGGTGCACAGTACATACCAGGGTGCTGAATAGATGCACAGCAATGCTGTGCACATGGGTGCAGTGGGTTCCAGGGGGAGGGCCATCATCTAAAAACAGGAGCCATGCATCACTGCCATGTTTAATGTTGGTAACGGGGATTGACTACAGTTGCACTGCATGCTGTTGAGCCCCATATGTCCTGCATGCTGACATGTGTGTAATTACAGGTATTTGTGTGATACTGTACTGCACCATCTCCTGCTAGTATGTGTGTTATGGGGTTGCGGGAGCTGTCTGTAGGTGCTGTCTGGTGGAGTGTATGGGTTTCCATGTATGTCGACTGCATGTGTGTATGTCTGTGTGTGTGGTCATGTCTGCACATGTGTGTGTGTGTGTGTGTGTGTGTGTGTGTGTGTGTGTGTGTGTGTGTGTGTGTGTATTTACTGTTTAGTGGTGGTGTACAGGTCTTACAGTCTGTTCTCTGTTTTCCCCTCACAGGTGGCGAGGTGGGGCTTGGTCCCCTCCTCCCCGCAGGGAATATGATGCCACTGATACAGACAGTGACCATGAAGATAGATGTGTTAAGGCACAGGAAGGGTCATCAGGGGCTGCCGCTGGGTCACCAATTGACAACCCACACATATCCACACCATCCACGCACACAGTCGCACTGCCTCTACACACCTCATCACCGTTAGCCCTAGCTGAGGGACTGCCTATGGTTGGCATGGGCCAGGGCAGTGTGGTACCTATGGCACATGTGTCAGGACACAGCAGCCATAGCCAGATGTCTGGTGGGGTATCACATAGGCAGATGTGTTGGGGTGCTTGTAAAAGCACTGCTGGTCATCATGCTCCTGGCAGATGTGCTACATCTGTTTCAACTACACGCATGTTCCAGACTGCCATGGAGGCACAGGCACAGATGGAACGGTACACCAGGCAGGGTCTAAGGGTGCAGAGGGCTTATCACACCTCTGTAACTGACAGCATCTGTGACCTAGCAGGTGCCATCCGTAATTACACCAAGGTCATGGATAGATGGTGGGGTGAGACATTGGAACTCATCCACAATGTCATGTTCATGCATCAGGACAGGCCGGGATAGTTGTGATGGCTATGTGGACGTATACCAGCAACACCAGCAACTGGAGGTCACCATGGACGTCCAACCAGTCACAGCCACTCCTGTAGTGGCAGTATTGGAACCAGTACTGTGAGGGAGCTGTCCATAGCCCGCCATAGCAGACCACGTGCACGTGGCCCTGGCCAGTACCAAGAGTGACCTGGATCCAGTGGACATCTGTCAAACTCGGGGGTCAGTACTCGGTCTGGTTCTGTATCTGATACTGCCTGTAGCACCCCTGCCAGGCACAGGTCCCGTGTCCATGGCCGGAGATGGTGAACTGCAAACCCTGCTAGATACAGTCTGCAGCAGTCCCACAATTTTCTGTATAGGGCAGCCAGATGGAGGAACTGTGTGAATGTAGACACACACACATAAACAACGAACCTAGGGCAACCACATACCTGCACACATGACATCACCAGTGGCCCATAACAACACTCAGCCCCCTCACACACACACACAAATTTTGTCAATTGTATGCCTCAGCCTAGGCTTCTAGCAAACCAACAACACACCCTGTGCATATGATGATACCTGTGCCACTCTCTCACATCCGTAACATCGATGCAGGGACAGGCTAACATGGTTCTGATGCACAGGGTGACTGTACAACAGTGTAGCAATCGAATGGTGTGTAGCATGTTGACAGCAGTAAATTGAAATGTTAATATCTTGGAAGGTGTAGCTGTGCAGCCATGATGCATCATAGCTGTAATTAACAATGTTGTATTGTTGTCACCAGTATCTGTTTTGATTGTGTTGTGTTTGTCCATGTGCTACATTGCTGATGGGTGTAGTGGTGTCAGAAGGCCTTCTACAGTGGACACCAGTAAGTGTAGTGGGTGGTACACATGCCATAGCTGGGTACAACACACAGTGCCTTTGGTTAGGATGCAGTACAGGTACAGGACTGTACACATGGAGGTATGTTCCCATGCAGGTAACACATCTGTTGCACATGTAATCCCACCAAGACAGGATAGGCACAACCACACAGTGCTATATATGCAGTCTGCAATGTGGATGACATTGAACACGCTAACAGCAGGGTGTATGTCCCTCTCCCCACTGTACTGCAATCCTCACCTAAGTAACATGTGTGTGCCAATGCCGGTGGCATAGCCCTAGACTTAGGAGGGTGTGAGGTGCTCATCTACTGTGAATGGTGTAAACAACAACTAACAACCTGATTACATACACTGTACAGTATTACAGACAGCTATGTGGGGGGATAGACGCAACAGTAACTGATATTATGGCAGTCATGTCCACAACAGCCACACCCAGTGAGTTATAGCAACCCCAGTAGTGCTGCACACCTCAACAGTGTGGAGGAGAGCATTGACACATCTATGACCTGTGAAGGACTGTATGCCCACGGGTTGGCACCTGTGGTATGTTGTCATATACAAATGAAAGTTCAAATTTAGTTAGCTTCTACCGATCCTTATACTTCCGAACAACAAAAAGAAAACTGAGCAGGTGGAAAAACGCTCACTTTATTAAGTAACAAACAAAGCTTTTGGGAATGTCCCTTCTTCAGTGTTAATGTTAAATGAATTAAAACATTATTATATAATAATTTTTCAATAACCCACATGACACAGCCACCCAATGTATAAATGAACATTATTAAGAATAAAAGCATGCATTTTTCCACCTGTTCGGTTTTCTTTTTGTTGTTCGGAAGTATAAGGATCAGTGGAAGCTAACTAAATTTGAACTTTCTTTATTTGTATCCTGATTTGTTAGTTCAATGTGTTCGCTCAATTTTTTTTCCACAATGGCACAGCCGATACAAACTACCTAGCAAATGGGTATTAAAATGGATGAGAATCGGAAGAAAACAATGCGTGAGTTGCTGGTGTTAACAGGTAATCCCTTGGTATCGCAAGTTATAGGTACAGAAGATGAAAGTGTGATTACTATCTCTGAAATGGATGACAGCGTTAATAACCTGTTAATGCAGCTTGAAAGGAAAGTACAAACTTTTAAGAGACTTCAGTGGCAGCGTTTGAGTTTTCTGGCTTATCTGTAGTTTAACATTGTTCTACAAGGGCTTCGCATTCTGAAAATGCCCGCTTATGCAAATACATACCCTGAACTTCTGAAGTCCTAGCAACAATTGAATTTAAAATTAAGCAGGGATTATATGGTTTTAATGAATGAACATTTTTCACCTATAGAGAATGAGCTTCTTGAAGAAATAATGAAAATGGAAAATGAACTAATTAGTTCTAACAATTTTCTAAAAGTGTCTGATTCTTATCAGTTAATAATAAATAGAATGGACATATTGGATAAAAGATTACAGGCTACCAAACAACACAAACTACAAAGGGACATTAATGACTTCAAAATGGGTCACATTTTCTCTTGGCCGAGAACTCAATCAAATAATGTCTATAAAAAATCTTATATGAAAGAAAAGAAAAATAGAATGGATGAACTTGATACATTTACAGAGATGGAAATGTTTCCAAATACTCAAGATGGGCATATTCACATCCCACAACAGTCCAATCATGAAGGAGGGTCTGCTATTGCAACTAGTGCGCATGACAGAAAGGACAACAGGAACATACTGTTCAAATGGCTGTAATGACGAGCTCTAAGCTCACAGCAAATATACAAGGGAAAAAGAGTAAAACAACGCCAATGCCAAAAGTGAAACAAGCTGATATATTCTTTTTAAAACTGCCTCAGCCGATATTGGTCAAACTACCAGAAAAGGTAGAACTCAACAAACACTCACAATCGAGAGGGTGTTCTCAGCAAAGAAACAACTCTTTTGTGGGGGGGGGAAGAAAAAAACGACAGTCCGCTTCCATACAGCAAACAGGGACGTAGATAATTGGTAAGCTGCATAACTCAATTTTGAACTTATCGAGTTTTTCTTTAACTACTGCAATGCAGAGTTTGCTGAATAAAGGACTGCAGTTTATACCCTGTAGCTCTGATTCGATAGTGGAGGCACTAACAGACTTAAAGACATTTGTTAGAAATGTATGTCTGAAACTGTTATTTAAGAATTCACAGGATGATATAAAGAATAAATTTAAGAAAAAAAGTACTTTTATTCCTAACAACTATCCCATTTTGGATGCATTTTATGTAGTATGTGAAGATGATTATGAGAAATCTATACCATGAAGTTATGAAGGGTAGGCTGAAAGTAAAAAAAATATAACATCTCTTATGGAGAGTTTCTAGCCTGTAAGCAATTATGTATGAATAAGGATATTATTATTAAGCAAGCTGATAAGGGCAGAGCTATGGTCATTTTTGATAAAAACGAGTATAATGATTTAATGAAACGATTTCTAAATGATAGGCATACCTTTAAAGAATTAACTTTTGAAGATGTGAGAAAAATTATCTATGAAATAAACATGTACATTTATGATATGCAAATGCAGGATGATATTACAATTGAATTATTTAATTATTTTACTGTACCAACTCCAGTGATTCCTGTAATATATGGAATACTGAAACTACATAAATCAATGACCACCCCACCAATGAGACCTATATAGTCTCAAGAAGAGGGTGGTCAACAGAACCTCTATCTATCTATATTCAGGAAAATGTGAGCAAATACCTACCTCTTTGTCCAAGTTAAATTAAAGATACCAACGACTTCTTGAAAAAGCTTTTTGTGTGGTATGAAAATAATACACATAAAGAATTCATGATGGTAACTCTGGAGTTATACCATGACCCCCCATTAATATTCCAAAACATGCACGCTGATTGGCCAGCGTGCACGTTGTAAATCAACTTATACTAATGGAAAAAGGTCCGGTCACCCGGACTTTTTCCATTAGTATAAGTCTTTTTTAAAACACTGTCTTGCTATGTTAAATGAGTTTAACATAGCGACACAGGTTTAAAAAAAGCAACAGAGATCTCTGTTGCTTTTTAAACTGTCTCATGTTAAACTCCTTTAACATAGCGACACAGTGTAAAAAGCAACGGAGATCTTGCTTTCTCCATTGCTTTTTAAACCTGTCTCGCTATGTTAAATGGGTTTAACATAGCGAGACAGCTTTAAAATAAACAACGGAAATCTTTGTTGCTTATTTTAAAGCTGTCTCACTATGTTAAACCCATTTAACATAGCAAAACAGTTTGTAAAAAGCAGCGGAGATCTTGCTTTCTCCGTTGCTTTTTCAAATATCTCGCTATGTTAAATGAGTTTAACATACAAGACAGCTTTAAAATAAGCAAAGGAGATTCTCTGTTGCTTTTTAAAAGCTGTCTCGTTATGTTAAACCCATTTAACATAGCACAATAAAAAGCAATGGAGATCTTGCTTTCTCCATTGCTTTTGCCCACAGCTCTGATGTACTGCATAGGCATACGCATGTGCAGTACATCAGAACTGCCACGGAATACCAGACAGCTGCGGAAGGGCAGCAAGGAGGCATTATACAATGCCATTATTTAAGAAAAGTAATTGTTTTTTTCTTAAATAATGTCATTGTATAATAGCAATAACCCACTTCTGGGTGTGGGTAATGCTGGATTTACCCACGGTTGGCTTTGTTTGGTCCCGAGGGTCCATTGTTGGTATGTTCCATGTCCCTGCAGACCATGGTCATCAGGCTACTGGGTGGTAGTTCCCAGCTGACATGGTGGGTTTGTGGATGTCCCTGCCAACATTGGTGAATCCATTGTCTGGTGTAGGGCTATTGGATTGTATGAGGGATCCCAGCTACTTACTGCACCTGCCCATTGGGTTCCCCAAGCATGACGTGTGACTTGACTGTACTGCATGATATGTTAGTAATGCCAGCCTTACATCCTACAGGTGGGATGGAGTACTGTTAACATGTACTTCCCTTGTTATGTAGGGTCCTGCTTATGGGATCTGCTAAGGTTGGTATTGTATTGCAGGCCAGACGTATTTAGCTTGGGGGGTGGAATACCTATCCATGCCAGATGTATGTTGTTTGGGTCTCTCAAACCCATCAATGGTGGATGTGGACATATGTGTTGTGGTTACATTCCCAGTTCCATCTACAGATGTATGTCCATATATACCTATATTGATATATATGTGTTCACATTTGACAGGGGGACAATCATTCCTTCGAACGGCCCTTTCTGCAAACCAAAAGGACTAACCCATCATTTCTTACTGCACCACATTTAAGAGAACTGCAGTTCTAAAGGCACCTTCATTGACTCTCAAACTGCAAGTTGGAATACATATCGTAATGGCAGGGGGCATGACTCCCTGCATCCCCCCTCTGGGGGGCTGGGCCCCCCATAACCCCCCTACTGTGATATACGAACTCCTAGGGTGCACTACAGTGGGGATAGGCAATTATTCCCCATCCCCACTATAGTGGCATCCGCAACCAAATTGCCTAATCTGCAATGAGCAAATGCATAGTGACATTCGCTCATTGCATATTCGATGCATGTATTGCAGTATTGTGCAATGTTGAGAACATACTTTAGGTCTTCCAGCTTTCGGACACATGGATTTCTCCCTTTGAAAGGTGAGCCATATATATGCTGACATATATGCATTCCTAGTGCTGTCTATATGTGGACATGTGGATATATACATATATATCGATGGCTGTATGCATATCTATGTATATATGTATTTATTGGCTTAAATATATATATATATATATATATATATATATATATATATATATATACATATAAATATGTCTATACCTATATCTACATATATATAGATATGTTATATCCATTTAATGATGAATATATATACACATACAAATACATCTACATGGTGGAATATATTCCCTGTAGTTTAGTATACCTGAGCTAAGTGATATGTATGTGGAATTATCATGATTATGCATATCTGCCATGGCTTAGTGGTAAATCACTTTGTGTATGATGTGCAGGGTCCTGGTTACAAGCCTTGCAGGACCTATTTATTTTGCTGCTGGGCAGAACACACAAACCTGCTTACAACTGCTTTACAGTGCCTTAATCACTCTCTATCCAATGGGCCGTGTTCTGGCCAGCAACAAATTAAACAACTCTTGCAAGGCTCAAACCAAGGACCCTGCACAACCTAGACAAACCGATGTACCACTAAGCCATGACAGGTACACAGATATTCAATGTTTCAGAAACATATCAGCCAGTCCTGTCATGCAACAGTGCAGAGAAAGTATACCAACATCTACATGTCTGCGTGTGTAACTATAGTGCAACCTTAACAGATACAACATACCCATATATGTATAGATACACATATATTCAAATATATATGTTGTTTTACTAACTCTATATACATATATATCGCTATCTATGCACATATACCTATATATCTATTCATAGATAAATATATCTATATAGGTATATATGGCCATAAATCTGTAGATAGCAATTGCAAATTAACAAATGCACCTATGTCCACATGCACCGTTAATGGGGTTGAGAGGCCCCACACACTATAAGTCTTTTACGAATAGGCATCCCCCCACAGCCAAACACCTATGCCCTGCAATACACTACCAAGTCCAGTCTACCTCCCACAGGACATGTAATATGTGGAAGCCATCAACATCCCCAGGATACAATGCATATATGCTGATACAGATATACATTTAGATATATATATATATATATATATATATATATATATATATATATATATGTACATAGATTATATATATATATATATATATATATATATATATATATATATATATATGTGTGTGTGTGTGTGCATATATATATATATATATATATATATATATATATATATATATATATACATGTGACTACACATACACACACAGATATATGTACAGTAAGATACATATGTAGGAGGTGCACACAATATGGAACAGCCAGTATGCCTACAGTTAACACCTGAACAACTGGGCACTGTATGGGCACCACATACTAATGTCAATCATTGCCTGCAACATATATTCATAGAAAGGTCATAGTAAAGACACCACACACAGGTTTGCAGAAATAGGACTCCTTTAATTGTGTACCATAATGGTCCCATATGCCATATCATATAGCTGTTCAAATACTGACAACCATATAAATGGAGTACTGCAACTGTGAAACAGTCACACTTATACAGTAGTCTGGAAAGGTTCACAACTGTTGCAGTCCAAGCCAAGCCCTTCAGAATGTACAATAGTGCTGACAGACTGGGCCACAGGGTACCACACAATAAACAGTATGTACTGCAGGTGTGTAGTTCAGCAGCCTCTATCTACACTCTGCACAAACTCCATAGGAGGTAAAGACA
This sequence comes from Protopterus annectens, assembly GCF_019279795.1. NCBI lineage: Eukaryota > Metazoa > Chordata > Ceratodontiformes > Protopteridae > Protopterus > Protopterus annectens. The sequence goes on along the minus strand of NC_056734.1, from coordinate 732,163,555 downwards.
TTTTGTGACCAAATGGGTTGTACCTGGAACATAACAAGGCATAATGCACAGAACAGTCTATATTGCAGGAGGCAGTAGGCTTGCAGTACCCCACGTCATGTAAGTAATGTCAGTATAGGTGGACTATACAGTACTGTACATCCATATACCTTGTGGCAGCTCACCCCTGATACCCCCACATTTGTAACAGCCTAGGTCATTTATGGTGCTCCCCACCTGGACTCAATAATGCAAGACCATATACCACTGTTACATACACTGGTCTCTGCAGTGCATAAGGGCGCACGTGTTGAGTAGGTGACGCCGACACATATATGGTCCCAGCCCCACAGTATTTGCGGGGGATACAACAGCAGTGCACTAATGGCAGCAATGGCAGTGTGATATACTGACAGCCCACTACAGACCAACCCCCAACAGCATGACACATGTGCACAGCTTGGTATGTAGATGGGGGACAGAGGCTGGAACACAGGCATATATGTGGAATACTGCTGACATACACTAAGCAAGGTTCTGGTGTTACAGGATAGTCTGCAACATACCCTTAGTCAGGGAATTGAGGTTAGATATAGACATGTATGTAGCCATGTACTGGTAGCATGCAATACACACACTGCCAGTGTCATATCTGACACAGGACCTGTGTGGTGGATGGACAACACACGGTAGGCATTCCTCTGTCCAGAAAGAGGTTAGGTCCACAGTAGTGAGCTATGCAGATAGACTGCATTCCAAGGTACACTAGTATGTACACACACATGCCCTGTAACACCAGTACAATGCAAAGCATTACACAACTCTACCCACAGTCTGTCTATAGTTCCTGAACCTCCTACAAATATGTGTCCGCTCTGAGTGTGCAGGTTCTCCTGTAAGAGGTATTGCTACCTGCTGCCTGTATCACTGATGCCCACACACAGGACGGATGTCCATCACACAGGAAATGTAAAGGGACAATGGCCACATGCTGTAGGGAGTTATAGTGGGTGGTTGCCATGACAATGGTAATTCAGTGTAGTACACATGTGTAATGTTATATATATATATATATATATATATATATATATATATATATATATATATGGCTATCTGGATAAGTATATGTACATATATTTCCACCATATTTCCTGGACATGGAGTGTAGCCGTACGCCAGTCCCTACAGTCCCACAGTAGTAGTGCAAGGGGATGACACCTATGTATAGCAGGTATATTACTAGACTGTTGCTACTGTCATTGGGATTCTCTTCACTGACATGGTGTGTGTGGATGCTGACATCTGCTTATAACATGTGTGCCATTGGCTACTGACAGACATCCTAAGGAAATCATTATAAGGTACCACTGCTAGCATGTAATGCCCCTATGGAGTGCAGCAGAGATATTGGCCACTATATGTGGAACTTTGGACACAACCTGTGCATTCCAGAGGTATACACATGATCCCTTAGTGCATGACATGTGTACCAGGCCTGACAATATGGATGTAGACAGCCATGTAGATGGGTATAACACATAACTACTGGTATACATTTGGCACCATAGGTGTTGGATTTACACACTTTTGTCTGGCCTGACACATAATGACCACTGTTACAGGGGTTCCATGGACACATACCACCCACTAGATATTGACATACATCTGTACAGCATCCCACTGCTCTGTCTGACATACATAACATTTAAGGGAGGGCCAGCAGCAGTACATCAGGTGAGTATCTGCACATAACATCCCACTGGTTAAGTACACTAAGCTGCTAGGCATGTAACAACGCATTGTGCAGGCTACAGGCAGACTGGCTCAACACTGGCCTACTTCTCATATGGGGTAATGCACATGTACCTGCATATATAGCAGGTTCGACAGCCATGTCACACCACAGGATAAGATACACCTGTGTGACAGTGCATAACCACAACCAATGTGAACACAGCCACAGCCACATATGGTAAGTTAGCATAATATTACAGTATATTGACTATCTGTTCTACACCATCCTCATATGTGCCACTCACAGAATGACCCTACATATACTGAGCTGCTACACAGTTTGTCATGATGGCTGCCTGTGGTATGGGACATGTGTGTGTATGGCCCTACAAATATGTAAGGCAAAACGGTACAATACAGTGGGGCAGCATGTAACATCTGAGAGAAGGGAAGGTAGAACAATAACATCTACCACAGTCTGTACACAGGCTGAGGTACATATTAACAATACACACACTGCCAACATTCACCATCACTACACAGACCTCAGTACTGTACAATCATACAGAGAATGTCCAGCTTATGTCATGAAATATAACCACTACTGTACATGACATATGTAGCAATCAGATATATCACTGGCTTGTTTTCAGATATGATGATAGCATTTATGGTGTACAGCACATATGCACCACTTCATGCACGCCATATGTACAAAGGAAGACAGAGGTGTGGCTGACAGCACATACACAGGGCCAGTATAGATATGTTACTGTGATAACCCCATATAATTTCCATTGTAACAGGGTTTGTTGCAACATATGTCCTATGAGGGATATGAAGTCAGTAACTGTCACGACCTTCACCATCTACAGACTGCAATCCTCACACTACCTTCTGCATTCCTCAGATTGATGCACTGTGGCTAACGCATGAAACTATAGGCACAACACTGCCCAGTCTGCAGATGACCCTGCAGATGGGGATTCCTCATATACATGGAACTGACATGGAAGGTATTGCAACATGTACGACAGGCATATCCAACAAACGCTGTTAACCCAACATTACTCCAAATGCAGTATGGCAGCACGTACAGTCTGTAGTCAGGTCAGGCACATCCCCCTCCTGTTGCTTGCCTCTTTCCACAGTGTATGTTGTAGAGGTTAATCATCAATCTATATGGGATGTTGTTTGCCAAATGTCAAATCTAGTTCCTGCTCACAGTGACTGCAAAGGCCCAACACCACCATGATGTTCCTAGGTATTGGATTGTGTTTTCATGCAATTGGCTATGGGATTGTTACCATAGCTGTTCCACATGCAATCAGCTAGGGGAGAGCTGCAATTTGTGCAGAGGCCATCAGCTGATCATGAGCATCACGTAACGTACACATGCTACTGCCTAAGCAAGGCAGGTGTGGGTCTCCACATCCACCAGAGAGGGAGTGGGGGAGGCAGACAGGCACAGATACATGTCAGGGAGGTGTGGGAGGGTAAAACTGAAACATGTTTGTGTAACACACCTACCAGCACAGGGTATCAAACCCCTGACAACTATGTAGTGCTATCACAGCTCGATGCAGTTATTGGATGCACCACATGGTTTATCTGATGTGGAGCACTCAGAACATATATGTCAGGGTGAGTGACATCTGCAACAGGGATACGGTAGATGTATGGTAGGTGTCATATACGTGCCTGTCTGCATGAACATGTGCCAGTGACAACACAGGCACCCTCACACAGGGATGCACACACATTGACACACTTGGCAGGTCCAGGAGTGCAACTCATCAGTAGTGGGATTGCCACAACACATCAATGTGCAGGTATCACATGCACCACACGGGTCATATGGAGGCCATATGGGAAAGAGTATGAGGAGATGTCAGACATCAGACAGCATGCTTCAGTATGCCCTGGGGGATTGTAGCGAGTGTGGATGTGGACATACGCACCATACAATACACACACATGTACACACAGGGTGCCAGTTCTGACATGCATGGGTGCATGTCTACATGGGTGTGTGGTGGTCAACTGTGCCAGCAGGCTATAAAAGGGTAGGCAATTGGTATACCATGGCATCAGGCCACATTATAATGGTCTGCATTGTGGCTCAGGGCTGTTGTTACTGCATTTGCCCACACAGGTGGGTATTGCATTCCCCTATCCAGTCAGCTGGGTCACTATTGTGTGTGGCCAGTGCTGTACACCACATGTCATGTATGTGTTCCTTAGTTGATGACATGGATGGTGTCTGGGATGTGCACACATCCCAAATGCATGTACAGTGACATGTGGAACTGTACCTGGGGTATCTGGCCTGAACACAGCTTATCATCAGTTGTGCCAGTCTTGCCCACCTGTGGCAGGAACTGGTAATGGGCAGCAGGTTTACCCTTCACCTACATTGATAGCATACCAACAGCATTTCCTGATCTCAGTGTCATCTGTCTATATAGGGCATGTTGTCAGGCATGGTATGTCTGTTGTGGGTCACATGTGGAGGCACCACAGGTGGTGCAGGTGTCCATTGGGGAACATGGTGGAGGTGTACATTGGACAGATGGCCAGGGTGACATGCCCTCTGTAGCCCACTGTTATCACTGCATAGTTACTATCAATGGACAATATGCAGTGTACTAACTACATATTGGCTGTTGCCTAGGCATGTGTGTGCATATGACACATGGGTTGAGTGTATGCTCTGGGTAATAGTGGGGTTGCTAATTTGGATTGGTTGGCCTTGATGTCAGATGTATGGGTATGGCTTTGACCCCAGCCAATTTACATCTGTTATCACACACACACACACACACACACACACACACATACACCTGTCATATCTGGGGGCTGAACTCCTACCTAACTAGTTTATTACACTACAGCACTACACAGTTATAGTACATGCCACATACATTAATGGAGTACTTTTTCCCCAAAGGTGTATTTCACTATGACTGACATCAGCAGGGTTACCAAAGTAGGGCATTTCACCTGTACTGTGAGTGACTAGCCTAAAATGCATTGCTCCCTACACAAAAATTGAGACACACACAAAACATCTAGAACTGTCATGTGTGGGTATAGAACATTTGCCAAGGCCTACATTACACTACAGCATGGAGCAGATAGGTCGCACCACAGGGATTAGAGGGAACTGTCTCCCCAAAGTAGTATTTCACAATGAATGACATCAGTAGGATTGGCAACATAGGGCATTTGAATTGTACTGCACGTGAGTAGCCTATGATGCATTGCTCCATATGCAGACATTGAAATACATGTAAAACATCCAGAACTGCCATGGGTGGTGATGGAACCCTACCACAGTTCTAAATCACAATACAGCAGTATATAGTTACAGGCCGCATTACAGACATTACTGGGCTATGCCTTTCCCAGAGGTGTATTTCTAGGTGAGTGACATCAGCAGCCTTGCTAACATTGGGTATATGAATACTAAGGAGTGTGTGTGACCTAAAAAGCAATGTCTGTCATTCAGTCATGAGCAGACAGAGACACACAGATTCATGCACAACTGCCAAGACTGAAATTTGAACACCTACCTAACTAATTTATCACACCACAGCAGTGCGCAGTTACAGGACGTGCTATGGAAATTACTGGGCTATGATTTGCCCAGAGGTGTATTTCTAGGTGAGTGACATCAGCAGCCTTGACAAAGTCGAGTATGTGTATTGTACAGGGTGTGAGTGGCCTAAAAAGCATTGCTCTTTATGCAGTCAGACACACACACATTCACACAGTTGTTAGGTTTGGGGTTAGAGCCCCTAGCTAATTACTTTATCACACTACAGCAGTACACAGTCACCGGACACGCTATGGAGATTATTGGGCTATGACTTGCCCAGAGGTGTATTTCTAGTTGAGTGACATCAGCAGCCTTGCCAAAGTTGAGTATATGTATTGTACGGGGTGTGAGTGGCCTAAAAAGCATTGTTCTCTACGCAGTCAGGCACACACACACACACACACACACACACACACACACACACACACACACACACACACACACACAGTGTGTTGTCCTTACATATATGTCTGTATTCCTATCCACTGTGTGTGCAAGGCAGGAGTGGTGCATACTGACACGTGTCTGCACTGAGAACTGCAACTGCCAGATATGTCTGGTCCAATGTTGTTTGCTGACATGGCCTAAGTGTGTGAGCATGCCCAGTATGGGCTTTCAGTATGTTGTTGACTGACATTGACTTCATTCCTCTAAGTGTGTGAGCATGCCCAGTATGGCCATCTATATTGCATGTGTGGATCAAGTCCAGGGGGTTTGTACTGCGGTGCTGACCTTTGTGTTGTACCCCAACAGGTAGCATGCTGTGTCTGCAGGGTATACATCAGTCATTAGGCATTGACTGTTGCTACACTTCTGCACAGGGGTGGGGGGCACACCTGACTGTTACTATGTATACATAGGATGGTGGGGCACACCTTACACTTTTACAGTTGCTAGGACTAAGCTGGTATGTCAGGTACACCATTTCAGTCTGTAAATTTACCTATCATGCTGGCTAACGGCATACCAGTATACTACAGATCGTAGCTTTCACTACCTACATATTAGTTTCTGACTTCCTAGCCTTCACAACTTACATCCAACTGGCTGGCCTGCTATAGTCTGTCTGTGTAGGGCTAGGGTAGGGGTTACCCATGGGGCTCATTTAGAGGCCATAGTACAGCATTTGTTTGTGTTTGTCTACACCTATCCTGCTGGCTGTGACTGTTGTTGGGTATGTGCCCCCCTGACTGGCATGTGTGAGTCACTTACCTTGTGGGTGTCCCATTATTGAAGGTGGCGATGCAGGGCTGCCTATGTCGGATGCACATAGTACACTCCCTATACATGGTTGAGTACAAGTATTGTCATGTTTGGCATTCCTTTTACTGTATGTGTAAGTCAGAGAGAGGTGTCATTCCCTGGGTCCCTACTGTGTCAGTGCATGTGCTATGCATTGCCTCTTTGCCAAGGCCAGGGCATACTGGACACACCTCCTTCTGCCTACTGGGGCAGGCTCAGGTTTTTCCTCCTCTGAGTCACTCTGCACCTGTGCAGGCCTTGGCACTGGTGGGGGGCTGTTTGGCCCTGCCCCATGCTGTTCCTGCTGCAGCTGTTTCCAGAGGATCATATTGTGTAGTATGGCACACACAAGGACAATTTGGGTACATGTAGCTGGTGAGTACTGCAAGGCTCCACTGGATGAGTCCAGGCACCGGAACCATGACTTTAGCATCTCAAATACACGCTCTATTATGATTCGTGTTTGTGCATGTGCCTCATTATGGGGTTCTTATTCAGCTGTGTGTGCATTTCTAATGGGTGTCATCAGCCATGGCTCCAGTGCATATCCAGCATCCCCCACTAGGTGACCGTGTGGAATGTCTCCATTGGCAAATGTCTGGTACATCTGTGTCAGATGCCAGATGTGGGAATTGTGGTAGCTTCTAGGGCAGCCTGCACACACATTCATTATTATGCTGTGGGCATCGCACACAACCTGGAATTTGATGGCGGGGTAGCCCTTGTGGTTGATGTAGACCCTACCCTGCTCACCTGGTGGTGCTTTATTGCGTATGTGCATGCAGTCTATTGCACCTACTACCTCAGGCTATTCTGTTATTTGGTGGAAGAGATGCATATTGCTGGCCAATGCCTCACGGATGATGGAGAAATATACATGCTCACCGACATGTGCTGACATGGCATCCAGAAACTTGTGGAGTACCCTGGATGCTGATGCCTGTGCGATCTCCATCATATCCCCAGTTGGCCTTTGGAAGGTACCTGTAGCTAATATTCTTAGGCCTACACATACCTTGGTATCCACTGGGATGGGTTCCCCTCTTTTGGTTCTGTGTGTCAGATGTGGCCGGCACAGCTCAACAATATGCTGTAGAAGGTCCCTGTCCACCCTATAGAGCTCCACTGTCTCCAGCTCATGTAGCACTTGGTAGGTTACCCTGGGTCTGTACACTCTTCTCCGTCTCCTCACTGTGGGTTGCTCAGCAGCATTCACATCCTCATCACCCTCAGCCTCTTGCACATGCTGGTTTATGATAGCAAAAGCAGCCCCTAACATTTTTTCTCTTGCTTTCGTTTTGTAAAATTTCCCCGACTGTATACACCAGTGGTGCAGAGTTTTGGGGAAAAACAAGGGGGAAGGTGTTTGCATAATTTATAGTGATGTGCTGGGCAGGTCTGCTGCCTGTATAATTGGCTGATTCTGATACATTTCACCTGTCAGCTAAGCTAGTTCTCTTTGATTACCTTCCTACTGCTGTTTTCCCTTCCCATTGCCTCCCTGTTTAAACTCAGGGGTACGTGGTGCAAACTGAGTGCTCAAATGTACACAGAGCTGCTTTTTCTTGGTTTGATTTCCTTTTTCTTCCTTAACAACCCAGTGTGCGGCATGCACACCCGCTTACACTTTGTAGGGAGTGCTAGGTAGGTTTAGACACCCCTAGCTTAGCTGTACTAAGCTAGGAGCAATCACGAGCCACAGGTCTCCAATTCACTTACAGTATGCCTGACACACACCTCTATGATGTCACCTATATCTTAGTCTATCACCCAGCTATTTATACTCTTACACTCTTGGGACCTGCCTCACACCCTGGGAAAATCTTGGATTCACTAACCCTTCCCTCATTTGCATAGGATTGCCTGCTAATGCATAGTTACATGTCCCACACTGAGCCTCCCCCCTTAGGAACCATTACTCACTGGCCAGGTTGTCTTCTGACTGCCATTGACTTGCATGGCAGAATACTGATTTTAGTTAGAATGCTTATTTTAGGTTTATTTTATTAATTTCCCCCGATCCCGTTTGCACGTCGCTGCCCTATGCTTAACCAGGCAAGCTCGGCAAAAAGAAAATTAAAAGTTGTTTATTTTTTTTTTACATTTTGCAATGCCAATGGCCTTCTACTTGGCATGCTTCCTCAATGATATGTAGCCTTTATTTGGAGCTGTCATAGCTCCGTTTTGTAGACTGCAGAACTGTACTCGGTTACTAACCGAGTACATTTCTGCACACTGCACTTGTCCTGCAGGGACGGCTGCCAGCTTCCTGGATCACATATTACCCTCATTTGCATGATTTTCACCTGCAAATGAGGCTAATTTGCATACAAGTGTTCGGTCCATGCAGGATTAGCCTAAGATCTCACGTGCACTTCCCAGGAGCTCATTCCTGGATAGCACATTGGCCATATTGCCAAAAATAGCTCTTAAACTAATCCTGCACACTATAAAGGGCTTCATAAATCCGAGGGTGTATTTGAATAACTTTTCTGTTATCGGGGCAATGGAATGGATTGCTTTTGCTTTCAACTGCCAGCAAGCTCGTGCCAGTTTTTTGACTTTATTGTATTAAGGTAACGTTTCATTATCAAGGGCTAATTACAAAGTAAGGCCATTAGTTCCCAGACTTAATTTTTATGACTTTTCATCATTCTTCTCTTATGGTTTGGGTAAGGAATAAAGAAACCATCAACACTCAAAAAGGTAGTTATTCACCTGTTTTATTCCCCTCCTCCAATACACGTATTGAGATTTTTCTGCACTTTCTGTTAAGCATGAAATATTGCACTTTGAAAGCCAAGGTGCAGATATTCTAAAATTGAAATCTTTGTTGCACTGTTTATGTAGAATTCTCACTCAGCTGTTAACGTGTTTCCTAGAACTGTTGCCCAGTAATGGAAAAGTACCAAATAAATGTCAATTTGTGCACATTTTCTCAGCGCTTCTGTGGATCACTAGTGATATCTGCATTGCTTACTGTACTTATTTCCTTGTTTCACTTGAAAGAAAGTTACTATTTGTCATTTTTGCATTTAAGCTACCTGTAACACATTGCACTTAAGTTACCTGGCACTTGCTCACTAAAGCAATTATATGTCAGCACTAAAAATTAAAAGCACTACACCCTCACTCCCCACTGGCCCTGGTTTTCAATTATTAAGGAATTCCCAATATTATTCTAGCATGTCCAAAGGTCAGTTGTCAATCTCCTCTCCGGTCCAGCTGGTGAATCTGGGAATCTTGATGCAATGTTACAACTGCCTCATGTACACAGACAACCCTCTCCTCCTCCCAACAAATTCCAACACATGTGAGAGATGCAACCATATAGCCAAACTGGAGGCTAAGCTCTCTCAACTTAGTACTGGCATAACCAGTCAGGAGGAGAAGGAAACCACACTCACTACAATTCCAGTCTCACATAGACCTACCACGACAGCAAACCAAACACATAATCACACAAAACATACTCGAGGCTCTAAATAAAGATCTGCTGAAGCAGCAGAGACCTCCAAAGCAGACACCCAAGCAGCCGCTACCCCAAAACAAAACACGTGCAACACATATCTCACAAAGCCAGTGTGCCAAACAGTCACAGCCCTTAAGACTAAACAACACACCTGATACACTTGTAATAGGTGACTCTATCATCAGGCACACTGACGTCCCGCTCACCAGGCTGAACAAGGAGAGGGTCACGGTGAGCAGCCTGTCAGGCGCTAGGATACGCCACATAACACAAGCACTCAGGTCACTCCAAGGCAAGTACAAATATGACTCAGTCATTGTCCATGCTGGTGTGAATGACCTGAGACGTACCTCCCTGGACTACATGAAAAGAGACATAAAGGAGCTCTCTGAGCATGTAGCCCAGGCCGGTATGACCCTGACCTTGAGTAGCATCTTACCCTCACCAAGAATGGTGCCACAATATGAAGACAACATGATCAATTTCAACAATTGGCTTAAGTACTGGTGTCATTCAAAGGGGATCCAATGCCTGTCAGCTTGGGATGATATGCTCGACAAGCCACGATGCTTCGCTAGGGACGGCTTGCACCTGTCACCTCTGGGCTTTCGGATATTGGCAAAGGCTCTTGCTACCCCCATAGTGCCTTTTTTAGGCAAGGCTCAAAAGACAAACCCACCTCCATAGGTATCACAAGGGATAAGAAACTAAGAGTAATGCTACTCAACGCCAGAAGTCTAAACCTCAAGATGCACTTTTCGAAACTCTCCTTAGCATGGAGAACATCGATATCTGTGCAGTAACAGAAACCTGGTTCAGGGCTCGAGAGCACCCCAGCACTACCAGGTTATACCTCATACCATGCTTTTCCCCAAAACTTGGACCGAACCACAAAAGGAGGGTATCGATATTCATCAAAGATACCCACACCTCCAGGTTGGTGGCAAAGCACGAAGCATCAGAGACTATCCATGTGCAACTAACAGTGGGTAAAACTGCCTTCCAGTTTATAGCCTGCTACAGACCACCCTCCCAAATCCAGGAACCCCACTCGGCCTTCCTGAGAACACTGGAAAATATGAAGGTCTCTCCAAACACCATTATATTGGGCGACTTCAACTACCCAAACATAGACTGGGAGCATTACTCTAGCTCCAACACCCTAGCCCAAAGGTTCCTAGAATTTATAAACTCAAATGCTATGGAACAACTTGTTACCACTCCCACAAGAGGGGAAAACATACTGGACCTGATCATCACCAACATGGGGACTCTATGCTCCAGACCAGAAGTGTATCCCTCACTGGTAAGATCAGACCATAAACTAATCTCACTGGATATTCACATCCCGACCCCAACCCTGCCCAGAAAACCACAGTGAAAACTTCTCTAAAGCAAATTTTACACTCCTCAAAACTGAGGTGGAATCCTTCAAAGCCCCGGCCTGTGGAAAATACAGCCCAGACCGCAGAATCCTTTATAAATGCATTCTATGAACACCTTCAGGAATGCATGGATCATCGATCCCAAATAAAACCAAGACCCAATCCTCCAAAGGCAGACATCCTGTCTGGTGGACCCCAGCCATAAACAAACTATACAATAGAAGGAGGAAGCTACTAAATGATAAAGCAAAATCCCAAAAGGGAAGGCATCACTGATCAGTATTAGCAAAAACTACGGGCACACATAAAATTGTCTAAGGCCAGCTTTGAGAGAAAAATTGCACAGGACACTAAGGATAATCACAAGGCTTTCTTTAGTTATGTTAGGAACCTGGGTGGTAATTCCCAGATATGCTCAGAATTAGTCCAAAATGACAAAAAATACACCGAACCCACAGACATTGCCAACATCCTAGCTGACAGGTTCAGTGCAAACTCCCCCTCCCCACCAAAAGGGCAAATATCTATCCCAGCAGAGTGCTGCCCCCCTGACATCTCAGATGCTCAGGTAAGAGCCGCCTCCAAAGCAAAAACACAGCATCAATGGGACCAGATGGTGTCCCGGGCTGCGTCCTACATGAACTCCAAGAAGAGCTAAACCCAAACATAAAACTACTGTTCAATCTCAGCCTTACTACAGGATATGTGCCCAAAGAGTGGCGTACAACAACAGTGGTCCCTCTCCATAAAGGTGGTGCCTCAACGGATCCTAGAAACTATCACCCCATAAGCCTGACTAGCTTGGTCTGCAAAGCTATGGAAAGGATCATCATGGACCTCATAAATAAAGATATTGGGGACCTACAAACACTGGATCCTACCCAGTTCGGCTTTGTTAAAGGCAGATCCTGCCTCTTAAACCTGGTTGATTTCTTTGAAACAGTCACCAAGGCCATTGCCGAGGGAAGGTGGTCCACACAGCCTACCTGGACCTCGCAAAGCCTTCGATACAATACCCCACTCGGGCATTATAGATAAGCTCACCAGCTTAAATATAAACCCCTATGTCACTAGATGGATTGCAAACTGGCTCAAGGACAGAACCCACATGGTTAGAATTGCTGGAGCCATGTCAGACTCCAAACCAGTTATAAGTGGTGTCCCACAAGGCTCAGTCCTGGGACCTCTCTTGTTCGGTATATATTTCTCGGAGGTACAGGCCAACACAGAAGGACTGTGGCTGACCAAGTTCGCAGATGACTGCAAACTGGGCACCATAATAGACTCTCCAGCCGACACAAGCATCCTCCAAAGGGCCTCATAGAAACAGACAACTGGTGCCAGAGCCATGGCCTCAAGCTAAACGCCAAAAGTGTATAGTCATCCCTTTGGCAAAAACAAAGTGCCCACAAATTACCACATAGGTGGAAATCCATTAAGTACAGAAGAAGTAATTAGGGACCTGGGGACCCAAGTTGATAGCAATCTCTCATTTGACAACCACGTGGCCAAAGTGGTTAGAAAAACATTTTATATAGCCCACCTAATCATGAAGGATTCACATCTAGATCAGGGAGGTCATCGTGCCTCTTTACTCATCCCTCATCAGGCCCATAATTGAGTACAATGCCCCTTTTGGGATGTACCTTACCAGACACCTGCAGCAACTGGAAAGACCCCAAAAGTACCTCACCAAGAGGATCAAAGGGCTCAAACAGATGCCAAATGCTGCCCGGTTAAAGAAACTCCAGCTCTACTCAGTGGCATACCACCTGTTCAGAGGCGATCTGTGCCTGGCGTATAAAGCCATGTCCAACCCGAATTAATGGACATGCTGCACCTCAGAAAATCCAAATCCCATCGAGCTACGCTACCGAGACTTGAACCTCAGCACTGAAATAAATAGGACATGCTGGAGGGACAGATTCATAACCCAGAGGCTCCCTTCACTCTGGAATAAAATCCCAGTCCAGGTTAGGCAGAGTCCCTCATTGACTCTCTTCAAGAGGAATCTTGATGAGTGGATGGGAGATCGTAGGTTTACCCCGGGTATCACTTCTGTGTCACTGTTAGACAGAGGCACAGTATACTAACCTCGAAAAAGGGCATAGCAAAATAAATTTAAAATGGGTGGCGAAAGCCAAACACATTCTGGCTAGGCTTATAAATGCCCTAGGGCAGATAGCCTAGTATGAACCTATGAACCTATAATAAATGTCGATTTGTGTACATGAATAAATGTTGATTTTTGTACATGAATAAATGTCGATTTGTGTACAAGAATAAATGTCGATTTGCATATATGAATAAATGTTGATTTTTGTACATGAATAAATGAATAAATGTAGATTGTTGTACATGGGGGTAAATAAGGCATCCCCTAATAATAAGCCCTAATGCGTATTTCGGTGGGAGATAAAGTATAAGACCCGGTCTTATTTTCAGGGAAGTACGTTACAAATCATTAAGGTCTACTTTAGTACTTTCCCACCAAGTGTTTGCAGTGCACCGTATAGACATAGGCACCTTGAGCTGGCACTTTTCCTGTAAAAGCACCCTTGAAATTTCACCAATACATAGTTACACACAGGGCAGCTAATTTGCACAGTGGCAAGTACTGCATCCCAACAATGCAAACTGGATAGTCCTAACTTCATTCTGTATTCTCACGGCAAACATCTAATTAATAAAAAAGGGCCTGCTGCCATGGATATGACCTCTTCCACTATATCTGTTACCAGCTTGGTGGATTTGTCCATCCTGAAGCAATGTAGAAATTGCCTCTATGTTCATTGACAACCAGCTAATTCTCAAACAAATAAGTTATCATGTATGTAAGTATATGAGAGATGAATTTACACAATGTCACTAGAGGCAAAGATCTCACATAAAAGCAGTGCTAATGTCAGTCAGGTTGACAGTAGTACACACACTGCACCCAACACACAGCACAAAGCATACCCATGCACCCACATATGCTGAAGCACTTAAATGTAACCTTCCTAAACACCAAAAAACTCCTAGATGAAGCACACATGATAAATGCCCTCAGCAGCCTGAAATTCACTCTTTCAAAACAACACCCACATGAGCACATACATCCCCATCTCATGGAGCCTTAACTTCTAAGCCCAAATGGCAAGCCACCACACAACCCAAAGTTTTGGTCATTGTAGGCTCCATTGTGAGACACACCGATGTCCCTCTCGCCAGGCTGCGTAAAGAGAAAGTCACGGTCAGTTGGTTCTCAGGGGCAGGATCTGCCACATTACGCCTGCACTCAGGTCATTGCACCATAAGTGCCGGTAGGACTCAGTCATAGTTCATGTAGGTGTGAATGACCTGAGACATACCATCCTAGACTATATGAAGAGAGGCATCAAGGAGCTCTCAGAATATGCATTGCAGGCTGGTTATGAGCCTGGCATTGAGCAGCATTCGATCTTCTCCTAGGATGATGCCACAGTATGAACAGAAAATGACTGAGTTTAATAACTGTATTAGTTTCTAGTGTTATTATAGGGGTGAGCAATGTTTGTCAGCATGAAAGGAGATGGTCAAAAGACCACACTGCGTTGTTAGGGATGGCCTGCACCTCTCCCCTCCAAGCTTTTTGCTAAAACATTGTCCTTCCCCATAGTGACTTTTCTAGGCAATGCCAAACTGACAATACTTCTAACATAGCAAATCAAAACCAAGAAAATGTAAAGATGTTACTGTTCCATGCTAGGATTCTAAACAAGTAACTACATTCCCTACAAATTCTCCTCATCCCAGAGAATGTTGTTGTCTCTGCGGTCGCTAAGACATGGTTTAAAGCTGTGGAGAGCACCCAGGCAGTACAAGGCTAAAATACCTTCCATAGAATTAGAACAGCTACTACACAGGCAGGTATTAAAGGTGGAGGTGCCTTGATTTACGTAAAAAATAAATATACCTCAAGGTTGCTCAGGCAGAAAAATGCACTTCAACTTCTCCATGTTCAAATCATCATAGGCAAATTCCAGACCACAAAACTGTCTCATCTGAAGTAAAACTAAAACTCGGGACTTCAGCTAACCCTAAAACCAGAGAATACTGCTGCCAACACAAAACTGCTCACAGAAACCCTATACAATTATGTTAATAGCTGCATAGAAGCAGCTGTACCCACCAGGAGTAAGTACAGATCTAACTCAAAAATAAGTTACCCTGGTGGAATCACAGCATTAATAGGCTGTATAAGAAAAGGAAGAACATTTTTTTTATTTTATTTATTTTACATTTGTTGACCGGGAGTGTTCAGCTCAGCTATTGCCCTTTTTCAGTGGAGACCCGGGAGAAAATCTCCAAAGATATACAATGCAATAAAAATAGCAATACAGATACATTTCAATAAAAATAGCAATAGAGAATGTTGGTAGTTAAAATACGTAAGCTACATACATGTATATTGTTGACAGAAAAAACAGTACTATAGACAAAAAGGAGAATGTTAAAAAAGTAGAATACGTTTGATGCTTTGGTTTAAAAAGAGAGTTGAGTAAATATAAGGTTTTGTATGCAGAGTAGCAGAAACTTAAAAGGTTACATAAGAATTTCAGGGAGCAGAGTATAGAAGAAGCTTTAGAGGTTGGATAGGAAGCATAGGATGAAGTAGTTAGTAATAAGTTTTAGTAAGCTAGTTTGACTGTACTATAAAAGGTAGGTAATAATCAGGGTGGGTGAGTACAATGGCAGGACCAGTATTTTTTAAAGTGGTCTTTGCTTGCTAGCTTAAATTGTTTGGGATGAGTCAGGGACTTTGTTTCTAGTGGGAGTTTGTTCCATGCAATAGAGGGATGGTAGCTATATAAGTTGCATCCTGTGTTGGATTTGGGTTTATGGATTTTTATTAGGTCTTGAGTTGAGCTTCGGAGAAGTCTGGTAGGGGAGTAGTGAGAGATGAGAGAAGATAGACTTGGACAGAAATCAGGCTGATATAGGAGTGAGTGTATGATTTGGAGTTGAGATTGTAGGAACAGGTGAGGTAGTTCGGGACAGTTCAGGTATTTTAGGGAGAGACAGTGGTAAGATTCATATGTTTTTTGAACTGCAAATCTAGCTATTTTGTGGTATGTTGATTCTAATTTGGTAAGTAGAGAGGAGTTCAGATTTGTGAGAATTTGGGAACGATAGGTTAAGCATGGTAGAAGATAGGTATGGGTAAGAGAAATACTAGCTTCAGTAGTTAGGAATTTGTTGTTCCTGTATAGTAGTCCTAGCTTTTGGTGTTTTTTTAAATACAATTGTTAAGGTGAAGATCGAATTTTAGTTTGTCTTCAATGGTAATGCCAAGGAGTTTTGTGCTTGTTTTGACTTCTATAGGAGTATTGTTTAGGGACATTCTGGAGAAGGAAAGTTTAATGTGGTTTGCAGATTTAGGTAGAAAGAGTAGTAATTTAGTTTTCTTAGGGTTAAGGATGAACTGATTATTAGTGAGCCATGCCTCTACTGAGTTGAAAGATGTTTGGATATTTGTTAGGAGCTCTAAGGGGGAATTAGCAATAGTTATGACTGTAGAGTCATCTGCGTATTGGACAATGTTAGATTGAGGACAAGAGGAGTGGAGTGAGTTGGTGAAGATATTAAAGAGTACAGGTCCAAGAATGGAACTTTGGGGAACATCAGTTCTTACTGAAAGAGGGATAGATAGTGTTGAGTCCCATCATACTGATTGCAGTCTATCAGAGAGATAGCTAGAGAACCATGCAACTGAATCAGGGGAGAAGTTTAGGTCTACAAGTTTACTAAGTAGCAGAGTGTGTGAGACACTGTCAAAAGCCTTAGAAAGGTCAAGGAATAGACAGGATATGAGTTTGTGATCATCTTTAGCCATGGCTAAGGTGTTGAGAAATGATAGTAGAGATGTGGTTGTACTATGCTTGGGACGGAAGCCATGCTTTGTTGGTGTGAGAAGTGTTTCTTGTAACAGATAATGCATAATTTGTTTGTGTACACACTTCTCAAGGATTTTTGAGAGAGGGGAGAGGATAGCAATAGGTCTGAAATTAGATATTCCTGTGGAGTTATCTCCTGTATGAATAGGAAGAGTGTAAAACTGTTTCCAGATAGAAGGAACTTTAGACTCAGAGATGGAGTGATTGATTGGTATAGATACAGGCATAGCAAGGGAGTGTGCAGCAATCCAGAGAAAGTAAGAAGGAATATTGTCTGCTGATACAGAGCATGGTTTGAGCTTTGAGAGTAGAGTTCTGATATAGTCAGTGGAGACAGGTTTAAGAGAGAAGGAGTTTACTGAGATGGTGGTTGAGGGGAGTATAGAGAGGTTTGAAGTGTTGTTTGAGAGGTTGGGGTTAAATAGTTTGGAAATGGATTCGATAAAGTAGGTGTTGAAGGGATGGACAGTTTCTTCAGGTGACTTGTCAGGATATGGGATAGGTGAAGTTCGGTTACCTGGATGTAGTACTTGGTTTATAGCATTCCAGAATTTTTTTGGATCAAATTTTAATGTTTTTGGGGGATTATTATAGAAGTCTTTTTTGTCTTTGTTGATAAGTTTGTTTGTTTGAGTTTTTTATACTTTAGGAGGTTAGCTGGAAATTTGGTTTGTACCCATGTTTTCCATGCCCTATCTCTGGATTTCATAAGGGTATGGGTGGTTTTAGTTAGCCAGGGTGAAATGTTTGCCTTGAATCAAACTTTTCTCAGTGGGGCTAAATAATTTAAAATATTTAGGAAAGTTGAGTTGAAGGCATTTACTACTTTGTTTAGTGGGAGCTGAGTAAAGAAATTCCAGTTAAATCTAGAGGGGAGGGTTTTAAAAGTGTCTGGGTTAAAGGTTGAAAGTTTGTAGCAGGTGATAAGCTGATGTGGTTTGGGGAGGTGGGAGATGTATTGTAGCATTTTTATAGGTGAATGGTTGCTCAGGGCATCAGGTAGAGTTTCAGGGTTATGGTATTTGCAGGGGTTAGAAACAAGTATCCAATCTATCAAGAACTTTGAAGAATGAGAGTTATTAGTATGGGTAGGTTTGGAGATTAGAAGAAATTAGAAAATCATGGAAAAAATTATGAAGTGTGGCACCCAGCAGGATTAACATACTCCCATCAAACAAAACAAAACAACTTGGTGGACAAATAGTCTACCAAAGCTAACTTTGAGGTAAATTTGGCCTTCCAGGCCAAAAACAACCACTAAGCATTCTTTAGCTATGTCTGCAACCTCAAAAGCAGCACACAATTGTGTGCAGAACTCTTTGTTACAGGAGACAACTACACGGAGGCAGGACATATAGCAAATGTACTGGCAGACCAATTCAGCACTAACTTTACCCCTCTTTCTTCACCCACTCTGATGGACCGCCTTCATATCCGCAAAACAAAAAGTACCAGAATTACCCATTCTAAAGACTTAAACCTTGACTGTAATATAAATAGGACTTTCTGGAGGGACAGGTATATATTCTCGAGATTACCCCTTCTCTGGAACAGGCTCCCTTTCCATGTGGAGCAGAGTCCCTCCCTAACCCAATTCAAGTGTAACTTGAACAATTGGATGGGAAACAGGAAATGCATCCCTGGTTTGGCACCTATATCTCTGATGGACAGAGTCAGCCTGTAGATGTTTAATTTCCTGTTTAAACTTAACAAGGGTACCAGAACTTGTCAGAGGTTTGGGATGTGTGGCTATACTTAAAAAGGCCCCACTGGTCATTTGTCTAGTACATAACTATCAACTTATGAACCTAAATAGCAGTAGGGTAATCTTTATGTAATGTAGTTGAGTAGAATTCAGAAATCTTATTTTTGATTGTTGAATGACTGTGCCCATCTCTAAGGAGATACATGAATATTCAGACTTAAATTCTTCTCCATGCCCTGCCCTTTTTAATGTACTTTAAGTGCATGATAATTTTGAAAGACCTTCCTTTATACCTATTTTACCAAAATGAGGATACTTTATTGAAGCCACAGCAGCTGGTATGAACTCCATTCTAAATCTATTAGTTTAAAATATGATTATTTAAAGGACACACAGCACTTTTTACAAAAGCTGAATGTGTGCATGAATCCAGCATTAAGATATTTTTTGGCATTTGCACTGAAAACTTTTGTTGCTGGATTAACATACTGTTTATATCCAGTAGGAAACATGGAATTGTTTTCCTGCTAGAGACACATTTCAAATCATGAAATGAAAGCACATTCAAGCCAAGTGTTTTTTTTATTGTTTTGGTCCTTTTTGAGACATCATTTTACTGGTCCAGCCCATGTCCTATGTCCAAGTCTACCAGCTGGCCTCTTACCACCCAAGACTTAGTCCTATATTCCTGGGGCTAATAATTGAGCCTAACAGCATTCTGAGGGCTCAACCATCTCAGTTTTTGTCCAGGGAAGTTTCTTCATATATCTTACCTACTTCCCTGCCCTGTGTATGTTTGAGGCAATTCCTCACTCTGAAACATGCCTCCCCTAATGAAGTGTCAGTGATGAATGCCTTCTCACCCAGAAAAGGCCCACCCATCCCTCCTTGCTGCTCTATCAGTCTCCTGAGCCACTAATAGAACCTGGGTCAACTGGGCCATAGTCAGGGCCTTACTCCTCTATGTCACCAGAGCGTATACTTTTTACAACATTCTGGCACTGTGATGGGGTTACCTAAAACTCCATCATAAGCAACATGTTATTTAGCATTCAAACAATTTTATCACCTGTATTCCTACCCCCCACCCAAGAATGACAAAGACTCTTCCTTGCCATTGTGACCATTTTCTTTGAATATATACTTTAGCAAACTCCAATTAGCATTGTTTTAAATTTATTAAAATACAATATCTTATACTGCACAAACTCAGAATTTTCTAAAAACTTTTGCACATCCTATTCACTCATTTATTCACAGGCTGAGTTGTCTGGGTGGCATAACATAAACTCTGTTTGTTACACCTGTTCTTGCAAATAGGTGGCATTCCACCCAGCCCCCTTGGTGAGCCAGCCAATAGAAAATGCAGCGCCATTAACAATTCCAAATGGAAGTGGGGAAAAAGGGGTAGATTGCAGTGTTTGCTCTGCAAGCTGCAGTAAATAGCTTGTTGCCCCCACTTTCCTGGCTGT
This sequence comes from Protopterus annectens, assembly GCF_019279795.1. Lineage (NCBI taxonomy): Eukaryota > Metazoa > Chordata > Ceratodontiformes > Protopteridae > Protopterus > Protopterus annectens. The sequence goes on along the minus strand of NC_056734.1, from coordinate 732,143,047 downwards.
AACATCAATTTATGCAGAATTTTACTTTATCCCATTGTTAAAACAGGTTGTATAATGATCATAATCACAGTTTCTACCACCCACCTTTAACTGTTTACTAGCCATAAAAATATTATTTATCTATTTTATTTTGTAAAACTACAAACTCAAAATTTTAGCTTCTTTTAAAACCAGTGCAATAGCAGGATTGAGCATATCTTCTTGCTTTTTGTAAAGTTGCAAGGTTATTGGTCCCACACCAAGTTATTCATGGAATTATGGCCACCTAGACAAACCCTGTGACAGGTCCTAAATGGTATAGCATAAAACCCCCCAGATTTACTAATCTTACATGCAGGACTAGCTTAGTCCTGCATGGAAGTGGCCGTTTAAGAGCAGGACGGCAGTGCACCATGCATATTAATGAAGGCACACTGCCTGAGCTCCTAATCTTACATGGAGCATGTAAGAGTGCAGAGGGCGTGTCTGAGAGCAGAGCTTTCAAATATACATGCCCCTGTGATGAAGAACAGCAGAAATGCCAAAGGAATGAGCTAGACAATGGTGTCCTCATATCCCCAGCAACATTCCCCCATGTGTACAACAGCAATAGTAAATACAAATCAAATAAACAAACCTTTTTTTTTTATTATGAATTCGATTAAAGCTAACCTTAGGTGCACGGGTGTGCCCATCGCTTAGCTATGGTTAATGCAGCATAAATGGCTGAAGAGGATAACAAGGAAGATATATGCAAATGAAGCAGTATAGCAATAGTGTAGTGGGCAGAGCAATCACTTTATGAGCAGGCATTCCCAGTTCGAGTCCCACTGCAGTACATTCCATTTTCCATGGCAAATCACATTATGACCAATATTTTAGTTGCATAACCTACTAAATAACATATATTTGTGAACTGGAGTACTGCATTAAATGCACATGTGAGATGTCAGTGTCATAATTTTACAAAGTCCACAGATAAGCACATGTGCCCCATACAGTATATGTACACAGGAATCATGGATACAAATGGAAGGTAAAATGTGTAATGAATGACAACTCCATACAGCTTCCAAATCCCCCAACTTCCCAAGAACCATTAGATATTACTGTCTAAATCAGTGCAATTGTAAGCGGGAGTAAGCACTAGTAAGCATGTGTAAGCACCAGTAAGCAGTAGTAAGCATATTTAAGCACTAGTAAGCAAGTTTAAGCCCGATTGCATGGGGTAAGCAATGTGCACACAGGTTAAGCAATTTTGAAGCTAACTCTCTGTAAGCATATTTAACCAGAAGTTAGTATTGCTTACCCTCGAGCAAACCCACGCAAACCTGCTTACAACTGCTCCAAAGTGCCTTAATCACTCTGTATCCAACGGCCCTTGTTCTGCCCAGCAACAAAATAAACAGCCTTGCAGGTCTTGAACCCAGAACCCTATACACTATAGTCACAGTAGTTAATCAGCAAGCCATCACAGCAGCACAAAAGAGTGAGGTATCATCAAAAAAGTCCTCACTATAGTAAAATCAAACTGAACCTGTGAAAGGAATCAGTATACAGTGATATGTTCTATAACCCACTACATAACATAAATATGTGAACTGGAGTACTGCGGTAAGCCCAGTTGTGAGGTGTAATTGTAATAGAGTGTTGAAGTCCCCAGTAAAACACAAGGACCCCATACAGTGTACGTACACATGAATCATGGATACCAGGCATATATATAAGATGTAATGAATAAGAAATCAATGCCAAAAAGAAAATATAATGCAAAGTCTAATGTAAGCAATGCTAAGCATTGCACAGGCCAGCCTAGGAGGTGAAAGCAATGTGTAGGCCAGCTAACTTAATGTGCCCAGTGGTATACCCCTTTAAACAATGCCAACCTTAGGTAAGCAGGTTTGCCCATAGCCTAGCCTTTTTAAAACTGGCCAATCATGGAAAAGTACAGGAAATCAGCCCTAAGTAAACCCAACAGGTGGGAATAGACCTCATAACTGGTTGTAGCTTCCCCTTGCAAGCACAATATGGGGAGAAGGTGTGCGTTTCAAGGTGCAGCACTGGTGCATCTAGGAGTCCAGAGTCATGGCAGGACTCCTTGTCAAAGACCATGAGCAGGGACTGCTGCAAGGCCAGTACTAGGGTTCCCAATATAAGGTGGAAGCCTGGGACGGTCTCGCCAGTGACCTCACCAGTGCCACTGGCATACCCCGAACTGGTGAGCCAAGTCAGGCATCACTATGCCGACCTGAAGCAGCATGAGGGGGATCTCTTGGAGCAGTGGATCCAAGAGGCTAGAACGGCAGGGTTTGTCCCAGCTGTGTGCAAGTATCACTCCACTATGTGTGTAATAATTGCCAGCTCATGTATATCATGAATAGGTATGGCTAAATTTTCCTATTATGTCCTCCACAGCTGCAAGTGAGCAGGCCACAAAAAAGGAGGCCCACGGAAGTCACCTGGAGAGGTTGCGATATGAGGCAGGTCAGTAATACTTTTGCATGTACTGTCATAGGAAATAAATCTAAAAGTATTAGTAAATTAATTGTCTGTATAAAACCTGTATTGTTTAAGGCAAGTACTGCATACACTGGAGAATATGGCAGGAAGAGTCTCATATAGTTTGCATATAAATAAAAGCGTAATAGCCTGACAATAAAGGTCTAACTGCTGAACTGCATGTGTATACTCTGGTATCATATGGTAATGTAGATTTGCAATCACATAATAGTAATATTGTATTAAGCACCCACACTGTGTACCAAAAATAGAATGTGCAGGAATGCCTGTATATGACTGATGTAATCCCCAGAGGCCATTTAGTACAACTGAGGGACACATAGACAGAAAACAGTGAAAAGCCAGACAACAAAATCTGAATAGCACATGCAACTGAGATGTGAACTGTTGTATTTTTAGCACACACAGCCATGGTTTGAATCCTGGCAGTGGTGGTAGTCTGCATACGGAATCATACCCCACAATTGTACAGATATGTCCAGAATGTCCAATGAAGTGGCCCATATCTGTTGCCTGTCAACCTGTCCTCCTAGGAAATCAGTGGGATGATCCCAAATGTATAGGCAGCAAACAGGAAATACAACTGATTGACACACATCTATGAGAACAAAGCTGGCACACTAGCAACTCCCCAAAACCTTATGAGAGTAAAAAGCCACATATGTCCCATTTACACCCCCATGTTGTCAAGCTGTGGCCAGAGTGTGTACAGTAGCAGAGTTAGATGTATGTGCATAATAGTAATGTGGAATCTGGTACTGTGTGGCAACATTCAGGTAGTGCTAACAAACATTTCTCTCACAGGTCTGTCAGGTACCAACACCGTGCCCAGAAATAAAAGAATGATACCCTGTACTGGTACTGTTTATTTTGGTACTGTATGGCATTCTGACTGATGCAGTTGCTCTGAATAATAAGGTATTACTCATCACTGATGCCCACACTGTCCTACAAAATATAACTGTCTAGGAAATCCTGTATAAGAGTGTTGTAATACAATGTCAGAATGCAAAACCACAGGAGAATTATAAGACAGAAAGCAGATAGAAGATATACAGCAATATCTATATAACACACACAACTCTGATGGGCAGTGTTTAAGTTGTAGCAGACACAGCCATGGTCTGAATCCTGTGACTGGAAGTAGGCTACATACAGAATCATACACCACAACTGTACAGATAAGACCAGAATGTCCAGTATATGGGCCTATATCTTCTGCCTGTCACCCTGTCCCCCTGGGAAGTCTGTGGGATGATCCCAGATGTTTAGGCAGCAAACAGGGAATACAACTGATTGTCACACATCTATGAGAACAAACCTGTCACTCTAGCAACTCCTGAAACTGTTATGAGAGTAATAAGCCAAGTATGTCCTATCTACACCCCCATGTTGTCAGGCTGTGACCAGAGTGTGTGCAGTAACAGAGTGAGATGTATGCACATAATACTAAGGTGTAATTTGGTACTTTGTGTGACAACGTTCAGGTAGTGCTAACAAATATTGCTCCCACAGGTACTTCGGATATGAACACTGTGCCAAGAAATAAAACGCTTGATACACTGTACTGGTACTGTTTACTCTGGTATTGTATGTAATTGTGAGTGTTGCAGTTGGCTCTGAATTATAAGGTATCACTGATCACTGTCACCCACACTGTGGTACATAATATAACTGTGTAGGAAAGCCTGTATAAAAGTGTGGTAAGTCACTAAAGGTTGAAGAGGGCAATAGTCTAGATATGTCCTGGTTCACCTGCATGTGGTCAAGACATGGCCAGAGTCTGTGCAGAAAGAGATGGACAGCTATGTGCACATCAACCTGGAATTTGGGAGTATGTGTAGAAACAGTTAGTTAGTGTTAACAAACATTTCCTCCATAGGTGTACCAGGTAAGAGGTGTATATTGCAGGTGAAACCAGTTCATGTATAACGATGATGACAGCCATATCACTGTCCAAACTAAGGCTATAGGGTACTGTAGTAATACTTGTAAGGTACAGATAACAGCACCGACTAGGAAAGTAATGTGGACTACAGGAATATACTAGTTGTTAATTGACATCTTTCTCTCCCCCACCATATCTCCAACAATAAACTACATACCAACCTCAACTGGTATGTAATGACTGCACTGTTCTGTTGGGACATATGTCCTATTGGTTGATAATTTAAGTCTGTTTACATGCATGTTCTATATTGAAATTCTCCAACATTGGTGGCATGGTGCCATCAATGTACCTGCATGCTGCTGTTATTAATACTGTGGTCCCATATATGCATGTGTTCCATTTGCTATGCAACTGCTCCATATCTGGTGTCTGAGTTAATGGGAATATCTATGCATGCTGTTATACCTAACCCTGGAATGTGTTGACTATTACTAACCCACATATGTTGATACACGATAAACACCATAGCACGTATGGGAATGCAGGCCCCAGTGGACCCATCTGTCCCATGTCAGCTGGCCATGGCACCGGGCACCAGCATGTCTGGGTCCCAACCTGGGACCTCCTTGTCTGTTGGTCCTGCACCACCTTCAGGTGGAACTGCCTCAGGGGATGGG